>NC_042616.1:472001202-472088395 GCF_901001135.1 Rhinatrema bivittatum
AGTGTATACCTAAGTAAAAAGGTTGAAAAGTTCAGTTCAGTTACTCACCTTGGAAAGGTGTTGAGGTAGTGTGATTTACTCTGGCTGAGTAACTGAAGTTAGACTGTGACAGAAAAGACTGTGACAGAAAAGATATAGTCACTCTGGCTGACTAACTCGACAGCAGTCGTGTTTCGCAGCCACTCGGCTGCTTCATCAGGAGTCAAATATGTCACAAAGAGAGTCTATAAAAAAACCAAAAATATTTCACAATCTATTCTACTAATCATAAGACTCTGTTTGTGACATCTTTGACTCCTGATGAAGCAGCCGAGTGGCTGCGAAACATGGCCGCTGTCGAATCATCTTATATTGAAATCATAAGAGTCATCTTCACAACTACCATAAGATTTATTGAAAGGGCATATTTAAACACTGATACAAATTTCCATACAATTATTTCTATATTTCTATGTTCAAGAGCACCGGATGGTGTATCATATTTGGTTAAATATTTTCTGACGGGCTGCAAATGATTGAAAAGACCAGACGGCTTGGTGAGGCACTGATCACGTCGTCAAGGGCTTGCTGATGCAGTCTCATTTTTCCACTAAAATGTATCTCATATGATCAGTTTGGCTAAAGGTGAAGAGCATTTTGAAAGAAAATTTGGCGATACCTTTTGTGATTTGTTGGCGTTTTGAAATAGAAGGCCATGTGGGAGTATCCATAGCAACAACCAGCCCTTTCCTGTGAATCATAAGTGACCTCACAGCTCTGTCATAGAGTGGGTCAGACAGGTTGGCAAGGAGACCATAATGCCAATGTATCAGAGCCAAGTATTTTTCTATTGCAGCCAATCGCTTCTCTCATTGCTCTGTGATGCTGTTTCTGCTGTACTATTTATACCTTAAGCATGCGGCGTGCTTCGCACTTTCTTCATGGCTGTTGTCTGGGGAGGTGGCTTAACTCAGAGCTAGTCTGAGTGTCTCAAATCTGTATTCAATTGCTATTGCTTTTTTTACTTTGATAGAATTTTCCATTGAGCAAGATATTTGTTTGTTTTTGCTGCTGTGCCAGCCAGGCTTTTTTTACTTCACATTTTTTTTATTGAACTCAGACTGTTCTCTGTCTCTCCCACTGAGACAAGCTGCCAGCAGTGGAATTTTGCTGCTGATCTTACCCCCCCCCCCCCCCCCCGGGGAAGGTTGAACGCAGGGTATGGTTGGTGTGGGTGGGAGATAGTGTGAGAGTTCCAGTGGCTGTCTGGGAGTTGGTATTTTCAAACAAGAAGCAGCATCACTAGGAATTGTGCTTGCTCAGGCTTCCATTTTTTCACTAGATTTTTTTTTTTTTTGTGCACATACAGCAGTCTAAGTTGTAGTATAGACAGGCTGGCAGAGCGGAGGTAGTCTGGTCCCTGTGGTTATGATAGGGGCAAGACAGGCTGGCAGAGCTGAGGTAGTCAGGTCGCTGTGGTGTTGATAGGGGAAAGACAAGGAAGCAAGGCAAGATGAACACTGCTGTACCAATATATGTAAGTCAGCAACCGGACTACCTCAGCTCTACTAGCCTGTCTTCCCCCTATCAACTTTCTGCCACTCTGCCTTGCTGCCATACACCAGATGACTCACTCTACTCCTTGTGGTGTTCTTGCCACTATCATGGTTTCTCAGTGTGTTGGTGCTAGTCTTTCTGCTGCTTTGACCCTTTATCAGCACCTTGTAGTTTTTTCTGACACTCTTTCTGCTTGCTATGTTCCCCATTCATTGTGCTCTAGGATGTTGTTGCCACTTGTCTTGCCACTTTGCCTGTCATGCTGCCTTCAAGGCTTCATGCAACTGTTATTGGTGCTCTTTTTTGAAGCTGTGGTGTGTTTTTGACTCTCTCACTGCTGTTTTGCACCTCTGTTAAAGCACTCTTGTCACTCCTGGTACCCCTTTGCCCCTTTACAGTGCCTTAAGGTATTCATGTCATTTTGGTGCCACTTTGCCACAGTATAAGTACCTTGGAGCTCTTTTCTCATTCTGATGATTGCTCCCCAGAAGTTTCATCAGAAATGATAAGACAACCCCAATTCTGCAGCCAAAAATAGGCTGCAAATACTTCCCCCATTGACTTTAATGGCAAATGAAAAACGAATGAAACTAATAAACAAATTGGTATTTTCCCCTATGAAACTAATGAAATGAATTTGGGTCCCAGCGAAACAAAAAACGAAATGAAACAAAATTTTTCCTTCTGCACATCCCTAATAAATATATTAAAATTCATTAATCCCAGAACAGATCCTTGGGTTCTCTACTATTCATCTTTCTCCACTGAGAAAATGTCCCATTAACCCTATATTATTTTTTCTATTTTTTAACCAGTTCTTAATCCACAATAGAACATTGCCTCCTATCTCATGACTTTTTAATTTCCTCAAGAGTCTCGCATGAGAAATTTTATCAAATACTTTTTGAAAATCCATATACACTGAGGGGCCGATTTTACATTTTGCGCATGCAGGGTACATTTGTGCACGCTATCTGGTGTGCACAAATGTACACCCAATTTTATAACATGCGCACGCTGCCGTGCGCATGTTATAAAATCCGGGGTCGGTGCGCACAAGGGGGTGCACACTTGTACACCTTGCACTCGCTGAGCCCTAGGAGAGGCCCGATGGCTTTCCCCGTTCCCTCCAAGGCCACTCTGAAATCGGAGCGGCCTTGGAGGGAACTTTTTTTTTGTTCCCCCCCCACCTTTCCCTCCCTTCCCCTGTCTAACCCACCCCCCAGCCTTACCTAAATCTCATCTACCTTGTTTCCTAGAGTTACGCCTGCCAGAGGCACTCTTCCCCCCCCCAGACTGCCCCCAGACCTCTGCCATGCCCCCGGACTGCGGCCCTGCCCACGTCCCCACCCATTTTTTGACGCCTCGGGACATATGCATGTCCCGGAGCTTGAGCGCGCCACCGAGCCTATGCAAAATATGCTCGGCGCATGCAGGGGTAGGTTTTCGCGGGTTATGCGCGTATCTCATGCACGTAACCCTTTGAAAATCTACCCCTATATCAATTGGCTCACCTTTATCTACATGTTTATTCATTCCTTCAAAAACTGTAGCAGATTGATAAGGCAAGCCATCCCTTGGCTAAATCAGTGCTTGTTTCATCCCATTAAACTATGACTGTCTGTCTATGTGTTCTGAAATTCTGTCCCTTATAATAGATTCAACCATTTCGCCTGGCACTGAGATCAGGTTCTTTGGTCTATTGTTTTCTGGATCATCCTTGGAATCCTTTTTAAAAACTAGTGATACATTTACCACCCTCCAAACTTCAGGTACCATAGTTGATTTATCAATAGATTACAGATTACTAATAGTAGGACTGCAGTTTCATTTTTCAGTTCTTTTAGCACTCTGGGATGTATAACATCTGGTCTAGGTGAATTGCTACTCTAGTTTGTCAAATTGCCCTATTATATCTTAAAGGATCAATGAGATTATTTTCAGTTTTTTTGAATCATCACCTTTAAATATCACTTTTGGTATGGGTGTCTTCCAATGGAATAGAGAAGGACCCCCTTGTGTGGGGAACTGACATACTTTGCATTTTAATAGGTGACCATCATGCAGTGTTGTGCATATATTTGTCTCTCATGACATGATGTTATGCACATTTATTATTATACTAAATACGATACACCATGACACCCCACTCACGCTCAATACAATAAATTATAATATGGGATGATGTAGGTTTCATACACAAACTGTTGCATGCCTTCACAGCCTTGCTCACAGCAATTTCTTTGATGTAATCATGAACCTACCTCCTTCCCAACCTCTTTATTTTTTAATTTTTCTTTGAAAACTAACAACCGAGAATACACCTGGAGTTATCAACAAGAATCCAGTCAACAGAAATGAGTGAGATTCAATTTTTCATCAGGAGAGAATACCAGTAGTTCAGAGGAGGTAGAAATTGAGGAAGAGCACCCAGATCATAATCGAGAGTTCTTAAAAGCACAGAAGCCAGTAGAACTAGGACTCATAGGTTCAAATAATTTTTTAGGCAATGAGAGGAGAAACCGGGGTACTCATCGAAAGTACAAAACAAGGGGCAATTCAGATTTTCAATTAACAAGGGGCAGAATGACGAGGGACTTTCGCGTGTGATAGCAGCTTATCGCACGTGACAAGCTTTACAAAATAACCCCCTAAGTGAGAAGTATTAGCTAATAGGGATGTGAATCATTTTTTGACAATTTAAAACAATCGTCAGATATATTTTAAATCGTCAAAAATCGTTAGAGCCGCGATACAATAACAATTCCTCCGATTTATCATCAAAAAATTATAAATCGGGGGAGGGGGGAGGGCAGGAAAACCGGCACCCTAAAACCCACCCCGACCCTTTAAAATAAATCCCCCACCCTCCAGAAGCCCCCCAAAATGTTTTAAATTACCTGGGGTCCAGTGGGGGGGTCCCGGCACGATCCCCCGCTCTCAGGCCACGGCTGCGTTAAAAGAAATGGCGCCGGTGGCCCTTTGCCCTTACCATATGACAGGGCAAAGGTAGCGCCGGCGCCATTTTGGTTCCTGTCACCCGACGTCACGAGTGCAGGAGATCGCTCCCGGACCCCCGCTGGACCCCCAGGGACTTTTGGCCAGCTTGGGGGGGCCTCCTGACCCCCACAAGACTTGCCAAAAGTCCAGCGGGGGTCAGGGAGCGATCTCCTGCACTCCTACACATCTATCTGATGCTGTATAATCTCATATATAGTGACCTCCTGCACGCGGGCCGTATTGCCAATATTCAAAATGGCACCGGCGCTACTTTTGACCTCACTATGTCAGTGAGGGCAAAAGTAGCACTATGTCAGTGAGGGCAAAAGTAGTGCCAGTGCCATTTTGACTTTTGCCCTCACTATGTCGACATAGTGAGGGCAAAAGTAGCGCCGGCACCATTTTGAATATTGGCAATATGGCCCGCATGCAGGAGGTCACTATATATGAGATTATACAGCATCAGATAGAGATAAAACAATCAAAGGAGAAATTCTATCTGGAAGAAATTTAGAAAACTGAGAAGGGTGAAAAAATATTTGTATCATCACAATGTTTAATGATTTACATGGGAACTTTAAAAGAAATGAAACACCCATCTTTAACAGAGCTGTGCATTCGTTTTTCACAAATTAGACAATTTCAACAAAATTGTCTATTTCATCATGGTTTGGGGGAACCGAAAAATGAATCAAATTTTTCCAAAATTTTGGAAAAATTTGTTGTTCATGTTAGTGTGCGCTAACGGGAGTAAGCACGCACAAACACGAAAATCAGGTCCCAAGGGAAAAAAAATGAACCTCTGGAAAAACAAAATTTCCCACGAGGGCCTGAAAATGAAGCCCGAACTAAAAGAATTAAGCAATGCACATCTCTAAAATTCTATAATACTCTTGGTCTCATTATAAGAATTGGTTTTTCCTTTTTTGAGTATCTTTTGCCAAATCTGGGAGCACTTGAACTTTCAGCTGAAAAAATAATTGCATACGATTCCTAAAATACATTCTCAGGATCCAGTCTCTGTCTGAATCAAGTAGGACAGATACAATTAAAGTTGCGGTTTGAGCTGAGTCAGTATAAGATGTTTCTAAAATCTCAGAAACATTCAGAAGGATAATATTTGAGTATTCTGGCCCTCTATACATTTTTTCTTGAATGATGGTAAGTAATACATTTTTGTAATTGGAGGCTATGCTTGTTCTGGCAAATTTAAAATCTCCAATGCGTATCTAGTCCACATATCCTTTGCCGATAAGGGAGGGACTTTAGGGACATTTATCTACTTTAGATTTCTTCCCCAAATTTGGTTATCCAAATTCTCAATCTTATTTGATAGGAATTGATTATCGTCATTTTAGCTTGCTGTTGAGTATTTAAATTGCCTAAATTTTGCTTTAGTGAATCTAAAGTCCAAACATTTTTAACATTTTCCTCTTGCAATAGCCTAACCTGAGACTCAATCTCACTAACTTTCTTAACCATAGGGTTAAGTTGAAGTACAACATTAGCATTTAAAGTAACAATAACATCCTATATTGTTTCTAGGGAAAAGACTCATGTCTTACCCTGATTAGAGACTTTAATAGTTCCATCAGAAACAATTATACCCTGTGTTGAATCTCCATGGTGCTGTAAAAATCCTCTGGAAGAGATCTCCCCTGAGGTGCCAAGAATATCGGACCCCAAAATGGAGTCTGAGGACACAGCGGTCTCGGAATGGCACTCGGGTTCCACATCATCTGCTCGTGACGGGGGCAGAAGCTGTGTGATGGATCTGATCTCCACCAGATTTTCAAGAGCCATTCTTTCAGTCAGCGATAAGGATGTAATAGAGTCATGGAGAGGGTCTGCTGTTGTTCCATCTTCTCGATCTGACTCCAGTGACTGCAGATCCGGCTGCCCAATTCCATGATGCACGTGGGCATCCATCGGTCCGATTATGGGTCCGGCTGGGAGGGCTTCTGAGACTGTCCTCTCCTGGGCCCTCCATTTTCATCTGGAATGCGGCATTAATCTCCTCTGAACAGGATAGGAAAAGAATGCTCAACATGCAGCAACTAGTATGCCATCTTGGATCTTTCCATTTCGAGATTTATTTGGGTTTTCTTAAATTCTGATGAAATGCATATGAATTGAGAGGGAAGAGAGAATACTGGATGGGGATGGATTAGAATTCTACAACTGATTGGGCTGCAAGGGTAGGACAATGGGGTCTTTCTTTAAATAAACTACCCACCTAACTTAGAGATTTAGGTGGGTAGATCCTATTCTAGTTCTCTGTGTTTAACTATTAGCCAGCTAACGCATATTAGAACTATTTAAAGCAAATTTTCAGTCATAACCTTACTGGCTATATTTTAATTGAAATTTTGTTTATATTTAGTAGGGATGGGCATTCATTTGCAAATAAATAAGAAATATTGATATTTCCTATTTCATTGCATTTTGGGAATAAAAAGCAACAATAGGAAAAAACATGAAATGTAATGTTGTTTTTCCTATCATTTTTTGAGGGTTTCAAAAAAAAGTAAGTTATCAAAAAAAAGCCCACAACCCTCCCCAACCTTTCCCATTTATTAAAATATTAATGTCCCCATCAGCAGACTCTCCTGCCCATCATAGTACACCCTCCTGACACCCCCCCCCCACCCCAGGACTCACCGAAAATACCTGGTAATCTAGTAGGAGGTCCAGAAGCAACCTCCCACTCATGGGAGGTTGCTACCATTAGTCAAATTGGCACCTGTCATCCTTTAACTCTACCATGTGACAGGGGCTGCCCAATGACAACATTAACCCCTTTCACATGATAGAGGCAAAGGGCAGCCAGTAGGGATGTGAATCGTTTTCCATATCGTCTTAACGATAGAAATCGTGTGGCAGGGCAAGAAAATCGTCTTAGGCACGATTTTTTAGTTAAAAAATCGTTAAAAATCGTTTTTTCCGATTAGTGCGCACTAACTCGAGTTAGTGCACACTAACGGGAGTTAGTGCGCACTAACTGGGAGTTAGTGCGCACTAACTGAAAATGATACAATTTGACACTTTTCAGGTCAGTTAAGGTCAGTTTAGGAATGAATATGTATTCCTATTGGCTGCCCTCTTATTTATTCATGTTACCAAGTTTCCTACTGACAGTATATGGGGGATGGGAAATGGAAACAGTTGGTAGCTTGACAAAACAAGTAATGTGATCAGTCAATGTGACAAGAACTTGTGCCCTAACCCTGATACCAGGGGTATTGTGATCTTCCTGCACACAGTGCCCTATCCCTATTAACACCAGGAGTGTTGTGATCTTCCTGCACACAGTGCCCTATCCCTAATACCAGGGGTGTTGTGATCTTCCTGCACACAGTGCCCTATTCCTGATACTGGGGGTGTTGTGATCTTCCTGCACACAGTGCCCTATTCCTGATACCGGGGGTGTTGTGATCTTCTTGCACACATCCCGGTATCAGGGATAGGGCACTGCATGCAGGAAGATCACAACACTCCTGGTATTAATAGGGATAGGGCACTGCATGCAGGAAGATCACAACACTCCTGGTATTAATAGGGATAGGGCACTGCATGCAGGAAGATCACAACACCCCTGGTATCAGGGATAGGGCACTGTGTGCAGGAAGATCACAATACCCCGGAGGAGTGAGGGTCAGGCAGCTCCCCCCTGTCTGTGAAGCCAGCCTCTCACTAGTAATGCAGGGAGGGTGCTGTCTCAGACTTCACCATCCTCCCCCCCCCCCTTACCCACACACCATTCACTAGCTGGGACATGGGGGAAGTCAGGAGTGAGGGTCAGGCAGCTCCCCCCTGTCTGTGAAGCCAGCCTCTCACTAGTAATGCAGGGAGGGAGCTGTCTCAGACTTCACCATCCACCCCCCCCCCTCACCCACACACCATTCACTAGCTGGGACATGGGGGAAGTCAGGAGTGAGGGACAGGCAGCTCCCCCCTGTCTGTGAAGCCAGCCTCTCACTAGTAATGCAGGGAGGGAGCTGTCTCAGACTTCACCATCCTCCCCCCCCCCCCCTCACCCACACACCATTCACTAGCTGGGACATGGGGGAAGTCAGGAGTGAGGGTCAGGCAGCTCCCCCCTGTCTGTGAAGCCAGCCTCTCACTAGTAATGCAGGGAGGGAGCTGTCTCAGACTTCACCATCCTCCCCCCCCCCCCCACCCACACACCATTCACTAGCTGGGACATGGGGGAAGTCAGGAGTGAGGGTCAGGCAGCTCCCCCCTGTCTGCGAAGCCAGCCTCTCACTAGTAATGCAGGGAGGGAGCTGTCTCAGACTTCACCATCCTCCCCCCCCCCCCTCACCCACACACCATTCACTAGCTGGGACAAGGGGGGAGTCAGGAGTGAGGGTCAGGCAGCTCCCCCCTGTCTGTGAAGCCAGCCTCTCACTAGTAATGCAGGGAGGGAGCTGTCTCAGACTTCACCATCCACCCCCCCCCCCCCCTCACCCACACACCATTCACTAGCTGGGACATGGGGGAAGTCAGGAGTGAGGGACAGGCAGCTCCCCCCTGTCTGGGAAGCCAGCCTCTCACTAGTAATGCAGGGAGGGAGCTGTCTCAGACTTCACCATCCTCCCCCCCCCCCTCACCCACACACCATTCACTAGCTGGGACATGGGGGAAGTCAGGAGTGAGGGTCAGGCAGCTCCCCCCTGTCTGTGAAGCCAGCCTCTCACTAGTAATGCAGGGAGGGAGCTGTCTCAGACTTCACCATCCTCCCCCCCCCCTCACCCACACACCATTCACTAGCTGGGACATGGGGGAAGTCAGGAGTGAGGGTCAGGCAGCTCCCCCCTGTCTGCGAAGCCAGCCTCTCACTAGTAATGCAGGGAGGGAGCTGTCTCAGACTTCACCATCCTCCCCCCCCCCTCACCCACACACCATTCACTAGCTGGGACAAGGGGGAAGTCAGGAGTGAGGGTCAGGCAGCTCCCCCCTGTCTGTGAAGCCAGCCTCTCACTAGTAATGCAGGGAGGGAGCTGTCTCAGACTTCACCATCCTCCCCCCCCCCCTCACCCACACACCATTCACTAGCTGGGACATGGGGGAAGTCAGGAGTGAGGGTCAGGCAGCTCCCCCCTGTCTGTGAAGCCAGCCTCTCACTAGTAATGCAGGGAGGGAGCTGTCTCAGACTTCACCATCCTCCCCCCCCCCTCACCCACACACCATTCACTAGCTGGGACATGGGGGAAGTCAGGAGTGAGGGTCAGGCAGCTCCCCCCTGTCTGTGAAGCCAGCCTCTCACTAGTAATGCAGGGAGGGAGCTGTCTCAGACTTCACCATCCTCCCCCCCCCCCCTCACCCACACACCATTCACTAGCTGGGACATGGGGGAAGTCAGGAGTGAGGGTCAGGCAGCTCCCCCCTGTCTGCGAAGCCAGCCTCTCACTAGTAATGCAGGGAGGGGGCTGTCTCAGACTTCACCATCCTCCCCCCCCCCCCCTCACCCACACACCATTCACTAGCTGGGACATGGGGGAAGTCAGGAGTGAGGGTCAGGCAGCTCCCCCCTGTCTGTGAAGCCAGCCTCTCACTAGTAATGCAGGGAGGGAGCTGTCTCAGACTTCACCATCCTCCCCCCCCCCCTCACCCACACACCATTCACTAGCTGGGACATGGGGGAAGTCAGGAGTGAGGGTCAGGCAGCTCCTCCCTGTCTGTGAAGCCAGCCTCTCACTAGTAATGCAGGGAGGGAGCTGTCTCAGACTGGTATCAGGGTTAGGGCACTGTGTGCAGGAAGATCACAACACTCCTGGTATTAATAGGGATAGGGCACTGTAAGAGATGACTGTAGTAGATTGAATAAAGATCTGATGTTTCTGCTCTCCTCACACCAAACAAAAACAACACACAAGCAGAGAAGCCCTTCTTACAAAGCTGAGCTAGTGAGTTAAGTAGGAGGAAAAGTAAACATACTGGTGCCAGTGTGGCTACTTAAAAAATACACTTACCAACAATCAATTACATATATTTGAACTGTGTACAGTTCCAGCCAGGACCACCTTTCTAAAATGCACAGTGATTGGCAAATTCAACATGCACTAGCATTTCAGGTGCCTGCTAACAAAAATAATAAACAAACAAGTTCTAGTCACGTGAGTGCTGATCATTACATTACTTTTTTTGTCAAGCTTCCAACTGTTTCCATTTCACATCCCCCCAACCATATTGGTAACATCAATAGATAAGAGCACAGCCAGCCAATAGGAATACATACATACATATTCATTCCTAAGTGACCTTTACTGACCTGGGAAGTGTGAACACTTTGTTTCATTTTCTGTTGGTGTTCGTTAGTTTCCAGTTCCATTTCCCATCCCCCCAACCATCACCTCAGTGGTAACCTTGGTAATATCAATAGATAAGAGGGCAGCCAGCCAATAGGAACACATATTCATTCCTAACTGACCTTCAGTGACCTGGAAAGTGTTTATTTGTATCATTTTCAGTTAGTGCGCACTAAATCGAGTTAGTGCGCACTAACGGGGAGTTAGTGCGCACTAACTCGAGTTAGTGCGCACTAACACGATTTAACGATTTTTAACGATAAATCGTTAGAATTTCTATTGTATCGTGTTCTATAACGATTTAAGACGATATAAACATTATCGGACGATAATTTTAATAGTTGAAAAACGATTCACATCCCTAGCAGCCAGTACATTTTGACTAATGGCAACAACTGGCCCAGGAGCAGAAGATTGCATCCAGGTCCCCCGCTAGAATTCCAGGCATTTTTGCTAAGTCCTAGATGGGATGGGAGGGTGGGTGGTGGAGTTCTGCTGGTGGAGATGCTCAATATTTAAATAAATAGGAAGGGAAGGGGTGGGTTCTGGGTTAGTTTTTTTAATGAAATGAGGAAACTAACAAAAACAAAAAAAAAGATCTGAGGGTGGGTGGACCCAAAATAGACCACCACAGAACGAGAACGAAATGCCACAAAATTGTTTAAGGCTTCCTCCCCTAATATTTAGCTGTCTATAACATAGCCAACTATTTTGCCACTGAATGCCTTACTTAAGTCACAAATGCATCAAATCAAAATTTGATGAGATTAAGAATTTGAATGTAAATTGAAATAAAATTAATATTAATGTAAATGTAAGGAAATTACAGTCACACTTTAAATATTCTATTTAAGGAAAGTTTCTTATGAACAAGTACAGTAGAACCTCATTTCCCTGTGCACTATACATGTTGCTGCTCTGCTAAATTGTTTATTAAGCTGTATGTTCATCTCTGAAGTATCTGTTTGCTATTTCTTAAAAAAAAATGCTTAATGCAGATGTAAACAAAAGCAATATATCTACTGTGGCAGACTTGATAAGAAAAGGTGCTTTCCATTTTTATGAACTGCTGACATATTTATTTTTATTTCATTTTGTGATGTTTCTAGTTTTATTTTATGAATATCCCAAAGGCAAAAAATAGACTACATCTAAAATGATGAAGTCTGCAGTTAATAAGTTTTTTGCTTCTCATGCTTAGGTTATTGATGTGATAAACAATTTTGAAATATTGGATAATGATCAGTTTAAATGTTGATCATTTTAGCATAGATTTTTTTTTTTTGCTAAATGATACCCAAAAGCTTATTATGAAATATTGATGGAAGTGAACATGTTAAGAGCATTTGTTGACAAAAGTATTGGATATCTATCACATGAGGATAGGTAGCTTTGGCTTTTTCAAATATCAGAATATTTTGTTCTCCTGAATCAACAGGATAATTAGACAGCTAAGGAAAGGTAGTACTGTCATCTTAAAAGACATTTACCATAAGCAGTTCATGTATATAGGGATATAACATTTTCTGATGCAAAAGAAATGAGGATGTGAACGTATTGAACTGCCACAGAAAAGATTCCTAAATCCAAAGAGGAATGATTACCATAGAAAATGTATTTTACTAAAACTGGAATTCCTTTTTCTTCCCAGTTAAATAAACACTATGGCTTTGATTCATCCACACCATTTTGGCCTTTGGATGGTGAATACAAGTCATTTGCTTAGTTCTAACTGCTAGAAAATTAGTAATTATGGCAACCATGACACTTTTGGGACAAAACACTTAGGGGCAGATTTTCAAAGGGGTACATGTGTAAGATACATGCGTAACCCCCGAAAAGCTGCTCCTTCGACCCCCTGCGCGCGCTAAGCCTTCCACCCCTGGGACGCGCGTGTCCCGAGGCTTTCCTGGGGGCGTGTCGGGGTCATGTTGCGGCGGTGCGTCATTGGGGGGAGTTCCGGGGGCAGGGGCTGCGGGTTTGGTTCCAGCCCGGCCAATGCCTCTGAAACTGCTCCTGGGCTGGGGAATTGCGCGCTGGCAGCTGGCCGATGCGTGCGAGTTACACCTGCCTCGGACAGGCATAACTTTTATAATAAAGGTAGGGGGGGGGGTTAGATAGGGCTGGGGGGTGGGTTAGGAGGGGAAGGTGGGGGGCACCGGAGAAAAAGTTCCCTCTGAGGCCGCTCCGATTTCGGAGCAGCCTCGGAGGGAACGGAGGCAGGCTGCGCAGCTTTGCGCGTGCAGGCTGCCGATTTTGTGCAGCCTTGCATGCACTGACCGCGGTTTTTAAAAGATACGCGTGGCTATGCGCGTATCTATTAAAATCCGGCGTACTCCTGTTTGCGCTGGGTGCGCGAACAAAAGTACGCGCAGGCGTACTTTTTTAAAATCTGCCCCTTAATGGACAAGCAGAGACAGTTATTTCAGTGGAATTAATAAAGGCCATAGCTTTATTCAAGAACTCTTAAAGGGGAATCTATCCTTCATACCTGAGTCCATTTTTTTATAGAACATTGATGTGCATTCATTTTGCCTGAATGTTTCAAACAGGACAAATGAGACCATTTTTGGTTTCTTCTGAATAGAAGAAACCAAAAATGACCTTCTACAAAAGCACACAAAAGTTTTGTGTGTTTTCAGTTTTATGTGGGAGCAAAATTTATAAAAAGGCCTATATGAATGTGTGGCTGTACAATATGGCATCAGCCACAGCTGAGACAGTTGCAAAAATGATATTACACCAGTCCCACTCAGGAGGGCATGCGCTTCCATTTCTAAAGAGCACTGGATGGGACGGGGTGATTGGATATCACTACTGGCATTTTAAACCACTGGACCTTCAGGGAATAGACAGGTTGTGGCAGGGAAGGTCACCATCCCTGTCCATGCTTGTTATTTTAGGGGACAGAGCGGTTGGAGGGGTCCAGCCAGGCCCTGGTTAGCTCTGACTATGCCCAGTTGGGTATGCCTAGTACCAGACATATTTTATGGAAAAGAGAAAGGTTGGAGAGGTCCAGAGGCTGGGTCCCAAGGCTTCTGCTGGGGGTGGAATAAGGGTTGGAGATTCTCCTGGAGGCCCATTTCAACTTTATTTTAAGGGGTTATTTTTGGCCTTTTAATATTTGTTTGTTGCTGATTTTTTAAAATTTTGGTTCAGGAAACAAACTGAACTGAAAAAAAATTTATCAAACCAAAAAAATGAAAAAAAAAAAAAAAACCCAAACCCCCAACCCAAAATGAAAAAAACAATCCAAAACAAACTTTCTTTTGGTAGCACATTCCTATTATGTAAATCTAGGTATGTTTGAACCTTTCAGATAGTCCACCTTATACAAACTGGATTGCCATCTCTCTTGGCCTGTGACATGGCTGAATCAAGAGTCACAGGCCTCACACTACATCAGTGCCTAGTGCCAATTGACAGACTATCCCTGCCATTCTTTTAGAAGCCTTATTGCAAATGAAACTGCTCAACCATATACTTCTTGACCCAGGCAGCTGCTAGAGCTTGCCAGACCTTCCCAAATACTAAACTATAGCCTTGCAGCAATACCAGTTACCTCACTTCCACTGATAGTTCTTTGTTATTTGATCACCCAAACCAATCCCTCTTGAAGACAGTCCTCACCAATGTTAGGCAGGTAAATGCCATTCAGTTGGAATATATCCACTCAATCAAGGTTTACCCAGTTATGTCTCATGCAGGAACCTTGGCCACTCTCACACCATGGGAAGAAAATGAACCCACCAAAAAGTGACAATCTTAGACTCTAACCATACTAACCCAACTCATAGGATAAGAGCATTGCTGTAGCAGGATGATTCAAGTGGACAAAATTGTTGTTTGCCCTTTCCCCATAATGATAATGTATTTATTATTATTTTTAAGAAATACCAACACTGATACCAATACCAATGACTCAATCTCATGGCCTCCTTTAATATATGAGCCTGACCTAACTTAAATGTCCTCAGACCATTGAATGCATAGTGCACAGTCACCAGACCAGATAACACCTAAGGTTAAAAGCTTGAACTCCTTGGCCAACACTGATATATAGGTCTATATTTGATCCTTAGTGCATAAGCACACCCTATTAATATCAGGGCTGCCATTTTGATCTGTAGGTCACAACCACACTGAGTCAACTGGGTAGGCATCTTTCCAGAACTGAGCTAACCCAGGCAACAGCCAAACCCACCATGTTGTTCCCCAATCACCAATACACCTGTAATGAGCAACCATCAACAAGTTTGCCTTGGCCTTACAGTTGTGCCTCATCTCTGATGGAATACTAGGCTGCTCAGTAACATGATGCAGAGGATTATCATCTGTTGGAGGACTGAACCTTTCTACCGTTCAGTACAGAAGATGATGCTCTGCATATGCTCAGTTCTGAAACTAATCAATTTAGATCACTTTAAGCTACCAATCAATAAATCTACAAATGGGTCATTTGCTTTTGGGCTCTCTACCACCAATGTCCCAAGAAAAGGAAGCTGCTGCATCCTCTGTGCAGGCTGGCACACAAGAAGAGAAAATACTTGCAAGAAGAAAAAGATGAATTAATAATCTTGTTTCAATAAAATGTAAATAAGCCACGAACAGCTGTTGCTGTGAATCCAATTACCCCTTGGTGCTGTTGAAGCACACAATCAAATCTGGATGCAGACTATTCTTCAGGTAACCTTAAAACAACCTAATCCCATTACTTACACCATCAGTGAATGGAAATTGTCCAAACCAGAGGATTGCTCTGTGGCCATCAATGGGTAACACATACCCGTGGCACATTCATTCTGTATACAAGGGACATATCTCATTAGTGCAATATTAATTACCAGCACATCAAACAAATATCTTCAATGGATAGAATACTAGGAAAAACATATTGGACTGACAGCTTAACCCTCTACCTTTGCCATGTTGTCACATCAGAATATTATTCTCTGTTGTTTGAGTGGATGGGCCTACATTCAAAGTCACTACAATCAGGGAGAGCTCCAGGCAGGTGATACTGCAAACAATGACCATAGAATTCCAATTTGCTAAATACATGGCTGTCCATCCTGACTCCAATCTATTCCCCAGAAACATCTTAGAACAGTTTCAAGTCATTGCTGATCAGTCAGGGGTGGGGAGGGGCAACCATCATTGTATTCCAAAGAACTCTGACCAAATATTCCCCAACTGTCAAATGCATCTGCATATGGGCAGCCACCCATATTCAGAGGTGAGCTATCCTACACCCACTGATGCCATCACCAACCTGCACAAAATATAAATCCCATAGTATAACATTTTATGCAAATGCAAGGATTCAGTGAGAAACTGTAGATAGCTTAGGGGATGTCTTTCTTAGAAATTTGGGTTTCACAGTGCATGGCAAACAGTTTGCAGACTTATCCAGTGGCAGATGTGAAATCATTTTCCTGGAGCTGAAGTTAAAGCCTAAGAATGTGCACTGTGTAACAACTGCTTGGGCTCTTAAACATGTCACCATTCATCACTTCACCTAATTTGTAGACTAATGTCTGGAACTTTGGAAAAGGTCTTAGCAAACCAGAGGCGCTGAACATGACTAAGGAGATAATTTTCAAAAGGATTTACATGTGCAAAACTGAGTTTTACACATACAATAATCTTCATGTGTATAAATGGGCTTTTAAAAATTGAAAAGGAAATCGAATTTCCAAAATAATTCTTAATATTATGTCAAAAAATGGAATGTTTTTTATTTATTTGTTTTTCAATTTTTAATTTTTATATATTTTTTTATATATATAAAAACCGCATCAGCAAGCCTGTCAAGGTGTCTCAATATATTCTCAGAGACTGCCGGACTACTCAATCATTTGCAGTTTTCTTAGTGCCAATAATACCTCTCAGGATTAAACAGAGTCTATTGCTGTATATGAGAATATCACGTTCACCTCTATGTAATACTACTGGCTTGACAACGGCCAGATTTTTGCGTCATCTAGCTTCATCAGGAGCCTCAATAATACAACAGTAACTGATAGCGTCTTCCCAAATGGGTTTACGATCAGATATTCTTATATGCCCTTAAGTTCCTTAAATGTTCATATCCCTTTCATTGAACAGCATGTCTCCCTCATCTTCAGTCAAGGAACACTAAGAAAACTGCAAATGATTGAGTAGCCCAGACAGTCTCTGAGAATATATTCAGACATGTTGACAGGCCGGTTGGAAGGTGGCCTCCGTCAGTGGTCGTCGCTGGGTGGATCGAGGTCAGCCCACAGGCAGCAACTAGTGTAGATAACAGTCTGTAATGGACAAGGCGGAGGCCCAGAGACCCGGGCACTAATAGGAACACAGTCTGAAAGAGGGCTCTTGAGCAAGAGCAGGCCGAAGCCTGAATGAACCACATCCAGGACAAAGGCTGAAGGTGTCTTTAAGCAAGCTGGGTTCAGGGCTGGCAGCAGGCTGGAAGCAGTGGCAAGCAAGACTGAGGTCTGGATGAGGAGAGAGTCAAAGGATGGTCAGACGAAGCAGAAATCCAGGGCTGGAGAGAAGCAATGGCATGGTCAGGTGTGCAGAGGTCCGGGGCTGAAGAGAGGCAACGGAATAGTCAGGCAATGCAGAGGTCCGGGGTTGGAGAGAGGCAACAGAGTAGTCAGGCAATGCAGAGGTCCGGGGTTGGAGAGAGGCAATGGAGTAGTCTGGCGTTGCAGAGGTCAAACCAGGTTAGCAATACAAAGGAGAGATGAAGGAACAGGAACTCAGGAACAAGGAAACAGGAACAAAGGTGATCAGGATCAGGAACCAGGAACAGAAGAAGCAACGAGCACTCGACTAGCGAGGGGACCTGTTGCAAAGGCAATTTGAGAGAGTGGAGCCCGCCCTTATATACCAGGGCTTAGCCGACATCATCATCCAGGGCCGCAGCCAGGTTCCTGCCTCGGGCCCTATAAAGGATTAGCTGTGCGCACACGCGCGCCTAGGGAGAGTTGCGGTGTTGGTCGGGATGGTGTCTCTCCGAAGGCCTCGCGGAGAGGCCCGATTTGGAGCATCAGGAATTATAGCAGAGCCGGAATCCCCAGGGGCGGCCTGAGGATGGAGCCGGCGGCCAGCATCTGCCAGAGACGAAGGACCAGGTGCTGGGTCACTTTGAGAGAGGTGACGGGGTCAAGCCGCGGGTTTGCTGTGGCTGGCGCATGCAACAACTGCCACTCCTTGAGACTGTGGGTGGGCCACTTTACCGTCCGTTGCCTCAGGTAGAAACCTACTGGGTCATTCTCTGGAGGACATACTGAAGAGCAGCCAGGGACATGAAAAATCATACCATGAGGTTGATGTCGTTCTGCAATGATGTATAGTTTCAGTGTTATAGGAGGGCTAAAAACAGATTTTCTTGGTTGTGAGTGAGTGACAGGTGCAGCCAATGAGCACACACTTGATTTAGCCACAAGCAATCCTGTGCTTCCACTCTTTAGGATTGAAGCTACAGGTACGATAAAGTTTGGAAGTAGGAAAAATGGCAACATGCATTATAACCTAATATTCCACCTTGGCCTGACCTGTTTAATCTTCATCTGACAGGGGGTTGATAATAGGGATGTGCAGACCAAAAGTTTAAGTTCATAAGTCCATAAGTCGAAAGGGGGTCCCATTTGCGGTCAATATGGACATATGGAGAATTCCATAAGTTGAGTCTATGTCCATATGTGCAAATAAAAATTTAAACCCTTCACCCGCCTTAATCCCGCCCCCCCCCCCCCAAGACTTACCAAAACTCCCTGGTGGTCCAGCGGGGTCAGGACGCCATTCCTGAACTCCTTTGCAAGGAGCACGTGACGTCGGCGTCACGTCGGAGTGACGCGGCGTCACGTGATTCCCCTCGGGTTCGCTCCCGGACCCCTCGTTCTGCCCAAAAGGCACTTTTGGCCAGCTTGGAGAGGCCCTCCAATCTGGCCAAAAGTTCCTTTTGGGCCCAACGAGGGGTCCGGGAGCAAACCCGAGGGGAATCACGTGACGTCAGCGTGACGCGGCGTCACGTGATTCCCCTCGGGTTCGCTCCCGGACCCCTCGTTGGGCCCAAAAGGCACTTCTGGCCAGCTTGGGGAGGCCCCCCCCAAGCTGGCCAAAAGTGCCGTTTGGGTCCAACGAGGGGTCCGGGAGCGGAACCGCGATGGACCGACCACGTGACGTCGGCGTCACGTCGGAGTGACGCGGACGTCACGTGATTCCCCACGCGTCCGCTCCCGGACCCTCACGGAACTTTTGGCCAGCTTGGGGAGTTTTGGTAAGTCTTGGGGGGGGGGGATTAAGGAGGGTGAGGGGTTTAAATTTTTATTTAGATCAACAATCGCGATTTCCAACGTATTCAACATAGCTATGTTGAATACATTGGAAATCCGATCGTTTACGCCTCATCATTTTTTTAAGTTAAAAAAAAAAAAATAAGTTGCGTTTTCCATTTAAGTTCAAAACGAATGCACACCCCTAGTTGATAATATTGGCAGCATAAGAACTCATATATCCAGTACCACTTTACCAGATGAGTATTAAATGTTGAAAGCTGGTTGTAGTTGCCACTATGTAACCACATCTTGACAACTCCCACAATGTAGCTTGGGTACTGTGCTACACAGGCAGAGAACTACATACTTATGAGGCAAAGTAGCAGCTAAGTGAAGTCTGTGAAGTGACCTTACAGCTGTGCTGCGAAAGTAAATCACACCTTTCTCTCAGACTATCAAAGTCTTCAATTAAATGGATGTGTGTGCATCCACTGCTGATCACTGGGTTAGAATGTGAAATGTTAGGGCCTCATGAGCATAGAGTTCACATGTTAAGACACTAAGAAGAACTTAGATTAATTTGAGTCTTGTTTTGTTTTTAAAAGTATGAAATTGCTTGCTGCAGCAGCAGTTAAGTATCCATTGACTATATGAGGGATCCAGACTTACTCCATCTGTGCCTTGGGGTAACAGCATATCTCGGCACCGCCCTGTATGTGTGGTATGTGCTGGTCACTGTGCCTGTCTGCCTGAGGGCTTTGTGGCTTGATATGATTTATGAAGGTCTGGTTGTTGTGTGTTTTTCATTCTCACTTACTGTCAGGGGCGGATTGTGGGAAAATAGTGGCCCGGGGGATTTTCTCCATACTGGCCCATGGGTACCCAATTACACATACAATTTGGTGAGTCACCAAATAAAGAATAAAGGGACCATAAAATATACACAGAAATGCACAGACAAACTAAACTGGAAATCACAACAAGTTAGACTGTAAGTATTGCAGCAATGGAAAAATAGAAAATACCATCATTCCTCATAAAACAAACAATAAAATAAAGAACTATAAAACATCAATCACAATAGGAAAATCATACTAAAATATATATATTTCAAAACTGCTGATGAATAGAACCTCCAGTAATTTAACTCATATATAAATTTTTGAAAATTTCCGTACCACCAATAAAATATTTCAAAACAGCACATATATCAAATAACATTCAATAACTAAAACTAATAAGCATTTTAAAAAGCCCCCGCTGTCCCCTTCTGTGGGAGCTCTTGATTTCCAGTCACCCTGATGTTGTCGAGGATTAGGAGGTTATCCTCTCTCTCTCACACATACTCACATGTCCATTCTCTCTCACACATACACTGTCACATACATACACATTCATTCTCTTATATCCACCATAACATCTTGCTCTCACTGACACTCACAGGCTCTAAGACACTCTCTCCCCCTCCACACACACCCCTCCATACACTCCCCCCCCCTATACATAAACTCTTACTCCTTTCGATTTTCTCATACACACTCATGCTCTCATACTCACTGGCTCCCTCACGAACACACAAACACACACACCCAGGCAAGCTCCCAGTCATTCTCACATACACACACACACACTGACCCCAGGCAGGCACCCATGCATTCACACACATACACCCCCATGCAGAGTCCCATTCATACACATGCACACACTAAAGGCAGACCCCCCTCTCTTTCTTTAGCCAGCAACCTCGGAACCTCTCTCATTCCTCTGATGCCACTGTCATTGCTGCCGCATGGCTATTGGGGAGGTGCCGATTGCTTCTACTGACACTGAAGCCCATTCTGCTGCCTCCTCTGTGCAGACCCCTTGGGCTTCCACTTTTTCCATGCTGATCTCGTACATTGTGAGATCCGCATAGAGAAAGTGCTACTCTTGCATAGTCCCAAAGATTACATGTGCCAAACACTAAAAAGTATGTTTTTTTCCTTTGCTGTCTGATCTTAGTTTTCTAATCGGTTGGTCACAGGCTTTTTTTTTCCACCTTCCCTTTCTTATTTTTTTGCCAATTCCTTTTATATTGTCTTTTTTTCTATTTCTTTTCTCTCCATCTTCTTCCCTCAAACACACAGTCAGGTACTCATTCTCACATGCATTTCTCTCTCTCATACACTCACAGGCTCTCGCTCTCACATGCTCTCTCTCTCATACAATCATTCATACACACAGTCTCTCACTGGCACATGCTGACTCTCACACATCCAGGCTCTCTCTCACTCCCACATGCTGTCTTGCTCAAGCACAGACTCTCACTGGCACATGCTCTCTCTCATACAATCATTCATATACACAGAGGCTCTCACATGCTGTCTCTTGCAAACATTCAGGTCCTCACTCCCACACACAGTCTCTCAACTCATCTCATACACGCAAACACACACACATACAAACACTCTACAGACCCTCAGCCTCTCTCTCACCTCTGGGCCTCCTCTTCGCGGGTCGCCGCAGGATGGGCTCTGCAGCGGCCCTGATCTTCTCGGGCCACAGCGGCCCTGCTACCGGGCCTCTTCCTCTTCCTCTTCTCGGGCCGCTGCAACTTGGGATTCGTGGCGGCCCGCGGCAGCTGCTCCTCTTCTGCACACGCTGATGCTCCTCCTCCTTCCTGCCGACATGGCTCCAGCAGCGTTTACTTCCGGGGCCGTGCATGCAGGAAGGAGGAGAAGCATTAGCGCATTTAAACGCGATCTTTTTCTTCGGGCCGTGGTGATCTGAGCTCCACCACAGCCCTGATGATCTGCCTGCTATATGCGTGTCGCTGCTGAGCCACCAGTGGGATGAGGTCCACCGGTGGCCGCATGAGCCTCCCTGCACCCGGGGGCATTGGTTCCCCTCGGGATACCACTGCTCGTGGCGCCCTAGGCCAAGGCCTAGTGCTTCCACCGGTCCTGGCTTCCGCTCTCGGAGAAATGTCACGTGATTGGGGTGACCGACCCACCGGGGCATGCCTGAAGCCCCAATAGGCCAATCTGCCCCTGCTTACTGTCATTGTGTGGGTCTCACTGTAAGTATGTCTGGGTGTTTGTATGGTTCTTTTGTAATTTGAGTGTGTTGGGGGGAATATACTTAAGAACATAACATAAGAACATAAGATATGCCATACTGGGTCAGACCAAGGGTCCATCAAGCCCTGTATCCTGTTTCCAACAGTGGCCAATCCAAGTCACAAGTACCTGGCAAGCACCCAAACATTAGATAAATCACAAGCTACTATTGCTTATTAATTACCGTCATAGCAGTTAATGGATTTTTCCTCTAGAAACTTTTCCAAACCTTTTTTAAACCCAGTTACACTAACTGCTGTAACCACATCCTCTGTCAATAAATTCCAGAGCTTAACTATGCACTGAGTGAAAAAGTATTTTCTCCAGTTTGTTTTAAATGAGCTACTTGCTAACTTCATGGAGTTCCCCTGGTCCTTCTATTATCTTAAAGCATAAATAACCAATTTACATTAACTTGTTCAAGTCCTTATATGATTTTGTAGACTTCTATCATATCCCCCCTCAGTTGTCTCTTCTCCAATCTGAACAGCCCTAACTTCTTTAGCCTTTCCTCATTCGGGAGTTGTTCCATGTCCCTTATCATTTTGGTCACCCTTAGCTACACTTTCTCCAGTGCAGCTAAATCCTTTTTGAGATGCGGTGACCAGAACTGCACACAGTGTTCAAGGTGTGATCCCACCATGGAGTGATACAGAGGCATTATGACATCCTCTGTTTTATTCACCATTCCCTTCCTAATAATTCCTAACACTCTGTTTGCTTCTTCAGTAATTATTTGCAGTCTGAAGGCCCATCTGTATGTGTCAATGGAATCGTGTATGCAAGATGAACATATAGCCTAAGGGTACTTTCCACTAATGTAAAGCCATTTAGGTGCATTGAAATTAGCTGACATGTAATAATGACATGCCCAAAAACCCACACATTTGCTCCTGAGGCATTTTTAGAATGAAGCCACACAGCCACACACTGACTGTAATGGCCCACTTGGATGATTATGAAGGTGCCCAATGGAGTCCAATAGCATATATTCATTTCCCTAGAGGCAAATCGCAAGATGTTTTGGACACACTGATGCCACACACTCTGTGTGGCAGATATCAAGACATACACATATAGACATTAATATCCCAAACATATATATGTCTGAATGCCTGATGCCTTTATATATGTACAGAATTACACATTAGGTATGTACATTCATTTAAAACTAAACTGCTAAATGTGAATAAGGCTAATTTGTTTCATTTGGTAGGCCCAAAAATGAATTAGGGGCCCCTCAAATGAAATAAATCTTATTTGTTCATTTTCTTTTAAACTAATGAATTGGCTCCTAAGCCCAAAGCCAGGGTCTCGCCTAGGGCATAGGCTGAGACATAAAGCAGCCACCGCAGCCTATGCTTGAGCACGATGCTGGTGCCTTGGCCTAAAACCAAAGCCGGGACCTTGCCTAGGGCTTAGACTGAGGTCCAAAGCAGAGGCTGCAGCCTAGGTCTGAGTGCATTGCTGGGGTCTCGGTAGAGGCAAGGGCTGATGCCGGGGTCTCAGTTGAGACCCCCAAAAATTAAACAACAAAAAATCATTACCTTATCCATCGGGTATCCAACAAATACCAAGTCCTGATGCTGGGGCCTAGGCCCGGACCCAGGCCTGATGCTGAGATCCAACCTGAAGACCATGTACTAACGCTGGAGCCTAAGACCAGGCCAGGCCCAGACCCAGGCCAAATACCGCAATTCAACCTGGAGACCAGGTCCTGATGCAGGGCTTTGGCCTTTACCCAGGCCCGATGTGGGACCCTCGTCAAACATCACAATGGCACTGTTCACTGGGGTTAATGCACTGGAGTTAAATAACTCCGGCATGACCCCAGCAGACTATGTCATTTGGCTTGCAATTGCAGAAGAAAGAAGAGGACAAAGAAGAGGCTCTGAGGCCTGGGATTGGTGGTCTGGGCATTGGTACCTGGCCTCCTGGCTGAAGCCTCGGTGTCGAGCCTGAGTTCTGGCCTTTGCTCCAGTGTCAGAACCAGACCTCTGGTTGGGTCGTTGAGTCGTGTTTTGGTCTAGGCCGAGGCCCTGGCATTGGAACCTGGTTTCTAGGCTGGGTTGCAGTGGCAGGCCGGGTCTGGGCCCTGATGTAGGCCAATGCCCTGGTATCGGGACCCAGCCTCCAGGTCTGGTTGCAGTGTCGTGCCTGGGTCTGGGCAGAGACTCCAGCATCAGGACCCAGATTCTGGATGAGACAAAGACTCAGCCCTGAGTAGGCTGAGGTTGCAGTGACCTACTGTGCCCTTGGCCTTTGCAAAGCCAAGGCTTCAGCCTTAGCCTAGGCCAAAGCAAGCAGATCTCCACCAGACCAGGTAAGTGGGGACTGTGGGGATCCTAGCCCCAGCATTTTTTCAGGTGGACATAGGGAGGCTTCATTATTTTTTTTGGCCGTTTTCTGCTTTTTTCTCACAAACGTAAACAAATAAAACAATTCACATACCAAAATTTGTGAAAAAAAACTTCCCAAAAATGAACAGAAAACAAAAACAATTTTTTTTTCTCCTGCACATCCCTCTTACACATACAATTCTATAACTTGTGTTGCGTTTGGCGGTCCATGTGCTAACCCCAAAAACATAGCCAGGGTCCAGACAAGAGTCAAGGGCATATGGGAGTCAAGCATAACCAGGATACAGGAAGGGGTCAAACCAGATGCCCATCCAAAAGAGAGGAAGAAGGACACATATGAATGAGGCAGACAGGCAAGGTAGGTAGCAGCAAGGAATGGAAAAGGCTGAGATAAAGACTGGAATAGACTGAGATGAAGACGGGAACAGTCTGAGATGAAGGCAGGAGCCAGGCTGGAAAGGAACACAAACTACTCATGGTAGCTGGACCTGTTGCTGAGGCAAGTTGTTTCTGGGGACCTGTTCTTATATAGGGTACTGGTGGTAATATCATCACTAGGGGCCGCAGGGACTTTACTTCCGTGTTCACTTTAAATGTGCAAAGGGTGCGTGCACATTTAAACATTTCCATATTTAAAGGGCCCTCGGAAGTAAAGTCCCCATGGCCTCCTCTGATGATGTCATTGCCACTGCCCTATATAAGGGCAGCTGCTCAGAAGCAACTCACCTCAGCAACATTTCCAGCTATCATGAATAGTGCATGTTGCCTCCCAGGCTGATTCCTTTCTTTGTTTTAGACTGTTCCAATCTTCACCTTAGCTTGTCCCATTCTTCATCTCAGCCTGTTTCAGTCCTTGTCTGCTACCTGTCTTGCCTCTCTTCCTCAGCCACATCCATCCCTCTTCCTTGCCTGGTTACTGTGTCCAGTGACTGAAGAGAAACCAATAATGATCCCCAATGCAATGTGCTGCCATCCTAGGCACGCACACGCCTCTACTCTAGTTTAAAAGGGCCCATGGTTGGAAAGACCACAGTACCCTCAGATGATGTCATTTTCCAGCTGCCCTATAAAAGGGCTCTTTAACTCTGTATAGGAGCCTCTGCAAGGTCTCTTGTCCCTGGTCTGCTGTGTTTGTGTGTTCCTGATATCCTATTCGGTGTCTTCAGTCTGTTTCTCACTCCTGTGTTTTTCAGTGGTCCTTGTTCTATTTCAGGTCCTTGGTGGTCTTCTGTGCTGGGTCCACCTTTGTTGAATTGAGTCTTCAGAGTCCTCTTGATTTTAGAGTCTTGGTTCAAGCTCCAGAGTTCTGAGTTCCTGAGTTTCTTGTTCCTGAGTCTTGTTGCTGGTCTTCAGAGAGCTTATTCAAGCCTGCAGCCTGTCCTGGTCTTCAGTGCCTACCTGGTCTTGGGCTTCATCTGGGTCCTTGTCATTGTCTGGACCTTGTCTTTAGCCTTCGTTTGGTTCCTCATCATTGCCTGGTCTCTTGTCTTCAGCCTGCTATGGTCTTCAGCCTGGTTCTTGGTTCCATGTCTCCAGCTTGGATCCACTTCTGTCTTCGGTTCCAGCTTGGTGCTCCTGCACTATGGATCTTTGTCATTGCCTGTCCTGTGCTTGGATATGTTCACCCTTCAGTGGCACAGGCCTTGTGGTATCTGTCTTCAAGGTTGTACTGTGGCACATGGGCTCACATATGTCTATAGTCCATAAGGACCTTTGGAGTGGCCGGAGGGCTACTACCAGAGACCATCCCTTGTGTGCAGTTCTCTAACAGCACTTAAATTATTACCCTACATATTACAATAAATAAAATAAATATGTCCAATTTATAGAATATAAAAGTTAAAATACTATAATTTATAATAACACAAAATAAAATAATAAACTTCAAAACAAAGTATCAAATACTTCCAAGGAATGAAGCATGGTTACATCCCACCCCAACTTCAGGTAATCCTGGCCTACTATACTATACTATTCTCTTATCCCTATCATCTCTAAACTACTTCTCAGTCTTCAATAATCTAATTTAAATTTCAAGTCACTACTTAAAGATGCTACAACAAAATTTTAATCATCTAGCAATACTGTTGGTGATACTCCTGAGTTCTTACTGATCCTTGAAGATTATTCCAGAGCTCTGAGCCAACAAGTAAAAATGCCCTGTTCCTAAAGTATAACCACACTTTTCAAACTATTAGGAATATCAAAAGGTTGTGATGAGTTTTAACATGTTTTAGTAAAAAGACTCCATAAAAACTGTGGCAAAAATATAAATGGCCCATGAATAACATGTAATTTGAAAAAGGTTGAGGTAGATATTCAAACCCTGGCCAGCTATTAACTTAACTGGACAATACTTCAATATCTGGCTAAATTGAGAAGGAGACTGATGCGCTGCCGATCACAACGTCTAAGATTGTTCATTTGCTGCCTTGAGTGCCAATCAGCTTTGAAGTCCACAATAAACGCAGTGCTTCTCACTGTCTTCATTACATTCTGCGTGGAATTCATATTTACATTATTAATTCTCAAATTGCAATTATTTATTCAGAAGAAAACCATATGGTAATAAGATCTGTCATATATATATATAAGAGATTATTTCACCAAGCCCCTGAGGCATCCCCCGCGAGGGGGGGCGAAACTCGGCCTGAGTCGGGCATATTGTGCATTGGACCTGTAAGTCTCCATAATAAAGCTTCCAACGGACATTCTTAGGCATCTATTTTGTTTGTAAATTACTAGGATATTCAGTGGCACGACTATTCATCTGAATATTCACAGTCAAGTCTCTACTTAATCAGATAAGTTAAATCTAAGTTAGATCTGCTCTATGGCAGATCTAACGTATCCAATCAACTTAACTGGATAAGAATGAATCTCACTACTTACTTATCTGGATAAGTTAACTGTATACGTAGCACCATACAGATCCACTCATTGCCCCCACACAAATTGGCTGGGTAAATGACTTATCCAGCTATCTAGTGGCTGCTGATTTTCAGCGAACTACTAGGTAGCCAGATAAGTTATCTTATCTAGCTATTAAGCGCTGAACATGCTTTGAATATTGACCTCATTATCTTTAATTTTGTTATGGGAAAGTTAAGATGAGCGACCACATTTATGTACTCTCTAGTCTACAACAAATCAATGAAGCAAAAGGCTTTCTTCTAAGACATTGAAATGACAGATTGTGTATTTCTTGTTCTAACATTAGTGAATTTCTCATCTATGTGTTAACTGTGTCTGGAAACCTTTATGAATTACAGATTAACTTCAATTGGACTAATAAGAAAAGCAGCTTTAAAATTGATCATAATGTCTCATAATTCATCTAGTGAAAATAGATTTGTATTTATAAATCCCAAATATGATTGATGCACAGACATACAATTAAATGTACAGTACTACAAATTAGTAATTCATTCCAAGTGTAATTAAAACAAAACAAAACTGGGCTTGGTTAGAATCTGCCTTTCAGACAGATGACCACGTTTAACTATGCCTCTTATCCACTTTTAATCTATTTCTATAGCCATTCATATAGTTAATGAGGAATAAATTACTTATTACTCAGGAATGACACTAACTACCCACTCTTGCACAAAAGTAGAATATTAGAATTTACATTTAAATGAGATTTGAAATGTTAATGAAAAGAGCCCAAATTCTAATTATCTCTACAAATATGTTAAATTAAGGTGACCTTCAGCAGATGAGTTGTGCTTCATATCATATGGAGGCATAAGTGAAGCTATGTATTGCAAGAATGTAACACAATATAGTCCTGTGATGTTTTCCAAACATCTTTGTCAACAAGAAATTGAAAAGCTGCCTTAAATCTTGAAGACTGCTGCCATAATAACTGTAAATTTCTTGTTTACATTTCTTTGCAAAGATTGACCCTGTTGATAGCCAATGCTCTTGTATACTTGCAGCTTTTTTCGAGGATATGCCAATGTTGGTTTCTTAGTCCTGGATGCATATCATGTAACTTTTTATTTATAATAGTTATTATAAAAATATAAAAACACACAAGAGCATCAACAATACAAACACAATATATGTGAATACATGACTCAAAATACCTTGATCAAATTTCAAAAACAGTCCCTGTTATCAAGTCTTAGGAGACAGTATATTTTATTTCAGAATATAAAGAAATACAGCACCATTGTCACATTGAAATTCTTCAGGTAAGAAATACATTTAGGGGACGTTTACCAGCAAGTTTGCCTTGACTTGAGGACCCAAGAGGAGGAAGCACTATGGGCAGTTAGGTGGATAACCTGACTCCAGAGGCATCATTTCATGGCTCCCGGACAAATAATACCCAGTGCAGTAGAGTATTGGTTGGGGAGCTTTCCAGCATTCTTGCCCTGCCTTGGGGACTTGAGGAGGAAGTGCTGTGGGCAGTGAGGTGGATAGCCAAACTCAAGAGGCAGCGTTTCAAGGCCCCCGGACTTAGGTGGCACACCTAAGTCGCGCATCCCTTATTGACTTTTATCTCTCCACTTTTTTATCATTATGGAGAGAAAAAGAAAGGGTAGAATTACATCATTAGTCTCCCCAATATCAGCAATGTTAAGAGAACCCATGAATAGCCAAGTTTACCGACCTCACCCACAACTGCAGTTAAATCTGAGTACAGGGAATAAGGAAACTTCCTTAAGTCCAGCTCCTTGAATTCACCCACCAATGCCATTTTTCACTCAACAACCTGAGTCATCTGTAGTGTCTTTAGGCCTTGTATTGCAAGGGAATGGTATTCCTTTAGAGTACACTAAACTCAGATGCAGCTTTATTTATTTATCTATCTAATTATTTATTTGCTTATTTTTCTGATTTCTTTATACAGCCTACAGCAGAAATACTGTGCTAAGCGATGAACAATTAAACAATAAAACAATACATAATCATATTAAAACAATACCTCAGAACTCTACCAGGATTCTATTTGCAAGTGATTTGCAAGTTTCAAGGGTAATTATTCTTATCCCTGTGGATCCCTGCTCATTTTCGGAGTCTGAGGTTTCACTGAATGGTGAAACAGAAGAAATAATTTAAAAGACATTTGGAGGGTAGAAAACATAATTCATAATTCTTTAGTAAAACCTTTTAATGACTTCTGCTCTTTTTCTGAGGGAACAGCTGTCAAATTGTCTGATTTAGACTCTAGAATGGGAGTTAGAGTTTCAATTATCCTAAGTTGAGGGGACTACAACTGCATGTCAATCTTCAATTACATCCACACAAAGTGCATTTTTAGCTATGGTTAAGGATAATTTGAGTATACATTATCATTTTGAATTATTGGAAAATCGATTTAGATTTAGAAATTTAAGAATTCTGAATTTTCCAAGGTCTAAATTGCTGTCTGGAATTGAATGTTTTTAACATTTTGACAGAGAGATATTACAATTCTTACCTGATAGAGTATTTCCTTTGGTTAATTGTTATTATACACTAATTTGATGAGGGTATCGGGGACAAGTGAGGGAAATGTGTTTGCTCCCTTATCTAAACCTGATTTCTCTCAGTTTCTTCAGGAGGATGCTATTACATCTAGGGCTAAACTAATTGTATCATTTTCCTCTGAAATTGATAGAATTGTTATTTCAGCAATATTTTAAATATAAGGATTTATTATTTTGTGGCCAAAAAGTTAAGAACATAAGAACATAAGAAAATGCCATACTGGGTCAGACCAAGGGTCCATCAAGCCCAGCATCCTGTTTCCAACAGTGGCCAATCCAGGCCATAAGAACCTGGCAAGTACCCAAAAACTAAGTCTATTCCATGTAACCATTACTAATGGCAGTGGCTATTCTCTAAGTGAATGTAATAGCAGGTAATGGACTTCTCCTCCAAGAACTTATCCAATCCTTTTTTAAACACAGCTATACTAACTGCACTAACCACATCCTCTGGCAACAAATTCCAGAGTTTAATTGTGCGTTGAGTAAAAAAGAACTTTCTCTGATTAGTTTTAAATGTGCCCCATGCTAACTTCATGGAGTGCCCTCTAGTCTTTCTATTATCCGAAAGAGTAAATAACTGATTCACATCTACCCGTTCTAGACCTCTCATGATTTTAAACATCTCTATCATATCCCCCCTCAGCCGTCTCTCCAAGCTGCAAAGTCCTAACCTCTTTAGTCTTTCCTCATAGGGGATCTGTTCCATTCCCCTTATCATTTTGGTAGCCCTTCTCTGTACCTTCTCCATCACAATTATATCTTTTTTGAGATGCGGCGACCAGAATTGTACACAGTATTCAAGGTGCGGTCTCACCATGGAGCGATACAGAGGCATTATGACATTTTCCGTTTTATTCACCATTCCCTTTCTAATAATTCCCAACATTCTGTTTGCTTTTTTGACTGCCGTAGCACACTGAACCGACAATTTCAATGTGTTATCCACTATGACGCCTAGATCTCTTTCTTGGGTTGTAGCACCTAATATTATTTTTCCTGATTCGTCTAGGGAGACACAAGCAAAAGAGGAAGTCCTTCATGTAATTAAAACAGCAATTGCTCTCCCTAGGATGAACGTTTTTCCTTAATTTCTCCTGTAAGTGTTTGGTAACAGTTCAGGGGAATAAGTTTCTCTTTCTGGACCCTATACACTTACAAATATTTATTCCTGACAAATCATCAAAAACTGACTTTACATGTTACAGCATGCAAAGACCTTCATGACAGCACTGCCTCTTCATTTTATGAGACAGTGCTGACATCTGAGTGCTTACATAGCAGGCCTTCACTTATAGTCATTTTGGATGCATATATCCAATAGCATGGAAATCCCAATCTTCTCACAGATCTCTGCAAGTTAGCATATTTCATAGGGTTGCACATGACCATGCATAGCTGAGCTCTGCTATATCTATTTAAACAAACAGTCAGCTCTCATGTACAGATGGTGAGGGCCTTGGCCCTTGGTCTTTAATGTTGGTTATGATAGCTGCATATGAAGGCTTTTGAAGGATACTGGTCTGACTATTTGAAGGTTGGATTGGGAATAGGAAGTTGTCATGCCTTTACATTGTGTTGATAGAAACCTCTGAAATATATAGGTTATAGTGTATTTTGTGATGACAATAACAGCACCAACATGTGACATTAAAAAGATTCACCTCATTGAACCAAAGGCAAAGCTGTGTAAGAAGCTAGAAACCAATTCTGACATGTAACATGTAGCCATTGGGAAATATTGAGATATCAGGGCCCAGCTCTGGGCTATTCATATTGTCCTGCTTTATGTAGGTACATAGAAAACCTGCAGAGTAGTTTGAATCTTCTGATTGCTAGAATCAGTAACAGTACTTATTCTATATGTAGCCACCCTTAAACAGATAGGATAAGGACTCCAGGGGAGACATTCTATCAGAATTGTCATCTTCTAAGAAGAGGCACAACCTTTCAGTTGAGTATGGGTTTGAGTTGTTTCTTGGATCCAGATTTAGCTAGGAGCTCTTCCACTAAAGTATCTAAGATGAGGCATTTATTTGTGACTATTTTTCCCTGATTGATATTTGGAGAGCTCTCCATCCGGGTGAGTGCGATTCCACCAATCACGCTAAAGATCATCAAGGATAGACTTCATCCTTTTATCTGAATCTTTATTCAATGCAGTTGAAACAGCTGATATAGGGAATCTGATTATCTCAGATCATTGCCTGTTTCTTTGCAGAATGGTCATATTGGGTGGACCACCTGAGTTGTTTCAATGGTGAATGCCGGAATGGCTGAGCCTGGAACAAGATTTTCAGCAGTTCTTGAGTGAAAAATGGCAGTTGTATGAAACTGCTAATGCAATTCACCACAATAACCCGTCTATTTTGGGAAACTGCCAAGACTTTCCTTCGAGGGGATATTATTAATTATGTGGCATTTAAAAGGAAAAGTAGAAACAAAAATATTTTGGAACTTGGGAAACAATTGATATACTGTAAGGCAAAATGGCACAGGGCAAACTCCACTTTCTGGAGAGAGGTTCATTACTACTCAGGATTATTAAATGATTTGTTCAATCAGAAAGCTAAGGACACAATATTTGTGTTTAAACATTAATTGTTTTTGCATGGCAATAAGCCCGGTCACATGCTGGCAAATTTGACCAAGGCTCAAAATACTTCCTAATTTATAAGTAGTATCAGGAGAAAAGATAAGACATATGCTACCTCGACTTCACCTACAGGGACAGACTTTGAAGAGTTTTATCAAAATTTATACACTTCTGAATGCCCTAATGGGAATCAGGAACAGTTATTTCATAAATTAAATCTTCCCAAGTTAATGGCGGCACAGTTAGAGGGTTTGAATTGGCCTTTTTCTGAGCTAGAAATCAGTCAAGTTATTAAAGACCTGAAACTACACAAATCAACAGGTCCAGATGGTCTAAACTCTTTATTTTATAAAAAGTTATAGCCGCTTATATCAGCTCCGCTTGTGGCTTTATTTAATTCTATGGCGGAAGAGGAAAAGATCAGATTTGGCTTTTGTAGTGCATCCTCAACCGGGTATGGACCCAGCCAATCCAGGATCATATAGGCCTATTTCACTGCTAAATCAAGATGTCAAAATATATGCCATGGTTGTTGCTAATAAGATTAAGAGTGTTTGGCCTCTATTGATATCTCCTGAACAAATTGGTTTTGTGATGGGATGGAAACCGAGTGCTAACATTAGATGATTACTATTGGCACTTGAATCTTGTCATAAAAATCAGTCAACTAACCCTCTATTAGCTTTGATACAGAAACCCAAAGGTTTCTAGAAAGGTTTGGGTTTGAGGGATCCACTTTGTGGATGGTTAGGCTTTTATATAAACACCCAAAGGCTTATATTTGTGTTAATGGTTCAACTTACCCTATGTTTAATCTGAAAAGGAGTACAAAACAAGGTTGTCCCTTGTCACCTTTACTCTTCATTTTATCAATAGAACCAGTAATTTGTAAAATCAAAAAGGACAGCACTATTACTGGTTTTATGATCAGACCAACAGAATTAACAGTGATGCTGTTTGCAGATGATATGCTGATTATATTAACAAAAGCAGGGACTGAGCTCCCCAAAGTCTTGCACTATATTTCAATTTTTGGTAGCTTCTCTGGTTTAAAGTTAAATCTAAACAAATCAGAAGCTATGGATATTTCAGGGCATTTAGGGGTAGATTTTCAATGCAGAGCCCGCATATGAATGCGCCAGTTTTATAACATGCACACGCAGGCACATGCATGTTTTAAAATCAGATGGCTGTGCGCACATACATGCCAGATTTTAAAATCCATGTTTGGGCAGAGTGCACAGGGGAGGCAAATTTTCATAAATTATGCACGGCAACGCAATCTGGCATTCTCCAGTTCTCTCCCAGACCACTCCAATTAAGGAGCGGACTGGGAAGGAACTTCCCTACCCCACTACCTACACATCTCCCTCACCTCCCCACTCCCCTAAAATTAACCTACTTTTATTTTATTCCTTTCTGCTCCTCAGGAGCAGAAGTAAGTTGCACATGTCGGCCGGCTGCTGGCGCATGATTCCCCGGAAGAGCGGCAAATTGCTGCTGTCATGGCTGGCCTTCAACCTGCCCGCCCTGCCCTTCCCCTCCCTATCCCCATCCTGACCATGGCCCATGACCCACCTCTTTTTCAGGGCCTGGCACTTGTGCGCGTACCGGGGTTTATGCACGTGGCCGGGACTGTTATAAAAGGTCCGGCCACACGCATAAACCCCAGCTTTTACGCTCATAGGTCTTTGAAAATGTGGCCTTAAATGTCTAATTGCCCTAATTTTCCCTTAAGTTGGGTGACTGAAACTATTAAATATTTACGCATTAAGGTTCAAAGGCACTTCAAGCCGTTTTATAGTTTTAATTTTAAACCACTACATCAGGAGGTTAAACAAAAATTGATAGTTGGATATTCTTCCCCCTATCATTTACTGGCTGTTTGGCACTTTTGAAATTGGTATTAGTCCCAAAACTTCTGTGTAAATTGCATATGGTTCCTTTCATAATTCTGAGTAAAGATCTCAGACTATTGCAACAACTAGTTACCTATTTTTTTCTGGAAGAGACACAGAGCACAACTGAAATTTTTGATGTTGAATGCTTCCAAAGAAGATGGTGGGATGAGTTTTGCTGATTTAAGCAACTATAATATTGCTTGCTTATTGATAGTGTTAAGAGGTTGGTTAGGTAAAATAGAAAATGGATTGAATGCTGCTCTGGAAAGTGAATTTGAGACCTCTTAATCTGATTATATGTGTTCCATGCTAAAACAGAAGAGCTACTGCCTTCTATAGCACCATCATTGTTGGTTAATGCAATGAAGAAGGTATGGAGGACAGTCAGGATATATTTGGGTCTTCAATGGCAAGTGCCCATTTCTTGCCATTAGTAAGCAACCCTAATTTCTGATTAAGGTCTACCAACAGAATGTTTTGCTTTTTTTACACTCGAGGCGTGACCAACATTTTACCCTGTATTGATCTGCAGACTGGGGCTATTCATTCATTTAACTATTACATGGATGATGCTCTCCTTCCTGGCAACCTTTTTCCTCCAAAGCAGCACAAGGACTATGAGATAGGAGGTGGAACTTCTCTACTATGTCCCTGAAGGTCTCCTCTCCCTCTCTTTCTCTCTCTCTCTATATATATATGTGATGCAGTTTTTCATGAATTTTTCTAAACCACGCCCATATTTTTATCATGGGATGCTAATGTTCTATATTTCTGCTATTTTTACCATGACTTAATGGATCTAGGGGTTAGTTTATTATATTGGATTGTTTTGTATAAAATATATTTTATGTAAAATTAAATAAGGTATAAATAATTTAAAAAAAGAAAGAAATGTAGAAAAACAAACAGACCAGGCACTAAATTTCAATTTTTATTACATACATTCTTTAGTAAAACCATATTAGCATGTGTTATTCATCACTTTGTGAGAACAAATTTTGGGGGTAAATTTAAAAGTCAATATTCAGCAGTGCAGCGAGAAGGAAGTTAGCTGTGTGAAATTACCTGGCTAACTTTAGCTGGGATATTCAGTGGGACTTATCCAGATAAGTCTTATATACCTAGGTAATATTATCTCAGAAACTTTTTCCAGCTAACCTCAGAACAGTGCTTACAGTGACCAGACTTAGCCAGACAAGTTTATCTGAGTAGCGCCCAAATTCAGTATTGGCTGACTAAACTTAAGGACTGCTCCCAGAATAAACCCTGACCATTTCCTTTTGTTCTGTTAATGACTTGCCCATCTAAAACAAATCCATTTGGCAGTCAAGAAAATTTAAATATCAACATCTGAGCTTTTCTATCATTCTAGAGGCAACACTAATGCAGTCCATATTCGATAGCAGTTCAGCTCAATTAGAAAACAGGATCAACTTATCCAGCTAACTTAGACTATACAGTATATTCATGGTATGGCCACTCTGCTGAATATATCCAACTAACTAACTAAAATGTAGCTGAATATGTTTATCTAGCTAAATTTAGGACAGGTTAGCTGGATAAGTTATCCAGCTAACTCTGATTATCACAATTAGCTGGATAAGTTATCTCCATTATGTCCATTCCCTCCTAACACCTAGCTGGATAAATACTTAGCTAGATAGGTATTTATCCAGGTAAGTGGCCACCGCTGGCCATGGCTAAATATACAAACTGTACCACTTAGCTGAATAAGTCAGAACTTATCTGGCTAAGCAGTGCATAATATTGGCCTCTATATGTACATTTTTGGCATGCTCTCCATGAAGATAATCACACATTGAAATGGAGTATAAACATTTTAATTATAAAAATATTAATTGTATTACTTTTCTAAGTTATTCTGAGATGAGAAACATACTGAAAAGAATTAATAACCTTTTTTTGTTATTAATGCTATCCTTCTTTACAAAGATGGTAACTTTAAAACGGGCGCACAGGCACACATATATACATGTGTATTTGTGTATGTGTATGTGTGGTCAGATGCACTGCATTTTAATATCATACACACTTATAGGCATGCATGTCATAAAATAGCCTAGATGCATGTATGTGTGCTTATAATTTTAATGTTTACGTACACAGTGAGGGAATGTTATAACAGGTGTGCATCCAGGCCATGACCAGTTTAACCAAAATTGACTTTTAAACCTTTTAGATCTCTCTGAAGTCTTTGACATAATTGGTCATCAAATTCTTTTGTATAGCATTGTGGAGGCATGGAGTCTGAAGGAGGCTAAGGATATTCATTGGTTTAAATCAGTTTTAGCAGACCTCTCTCAGATAGTTTATTGGAAGGAACATTTTTCAAGCTCATAAAGCTTAATCTGTAAAGTCCCACAGGGCTGCATTCTTGCTTTTTGCCTTTTCAATATTTAACTATACCCATTCAATTTTATTATGAAATCGTTTGAATTGAGTTTTCACTATTATGCAGATAATTTCCAGGTTTACTGCCTATTAAGTTATGACCCCTGCAAATCAGTTGCAGTTGTGAATGACTGTTAGCCAATTCTAAATTGGATGAATCTGAGCAAACTTATAATAAATGCAGCCAAAACTGAGAGATGCTTTGAGTGAGTAGATCTGAGCCATCTGCTGAAGGAAAGATAAGGAGCATGGAGTTGTCCTTGACTCCCCGCTTTAGATAGAGGAGGAGACCATTTCAAAGAGGGACAAGAGTGCTTTTTTCTACCTTCCTTTAATATGCCAGCTAAAGTCACTATTCAATGCTGAGAACCAGAAGTCAGTTTTAAGCTCATCATTTATGAGCTGCGGAGACTGCTGCAGAGACATATATATGCTGGTCTTCCTGCTAAGAACATATGAAGGCTGTAGAATGTACAAAATTCTGCTAATCAATTGGTGACAGGTTATGGATATAGATTCCGTATCACACCTATTTTATGTGTCCTATGTTGGTTACCTGTGTGTTTTAAAATTTGATTTAAGCTTTTATGTTTGTTTTTAAAATATTTTAATGACCTGGCTCCGAATTATTTGAGGAAACAGTTAACTCATTGTGTTGCTAAGGTCTTCAAGTGCCACTTTGCTTAAGGTACCTGCTTTTGTGTGTTAATTTATATGTTCTGTATTTAATTATATTTAACTTCATTAATTGATATGAGCTTTACTTTTGTACATTACTTTGTGCAGAAAAGGAAGTTAAAAATGAGAATAAATAAATAAGAATTATTTGGATGACTGCAAAATCTGCCAAACTGACCCACTTTTAAGAAGTACAAATTCTGGAAAAGATATAGGTTGTCTAACTGTTAAAACTCATGTAAACATTTTATTCTAACACAGTGCTATAAACACCCATTTTTTAAAATTATAGTGCCATCACACAACACAGCCAGTTGTACATTTCAACACTTCCCATATCTCCCCCTCCCAAGAGTCTCAACCAAGATTCATCACACTTGATACTGTTGTGTGAGAAAGGGACATTTTTAAGATGGACGTAAATGACTGCAGCATAGAAAAAATATCAAAGATATGTGATTTCAAACAAATCACTTGTTAAGACAACCATATCATAGTAAAATAATAACATATTAGATGTCAGCAGAAAAAAGCAATAGGTGCATCCTGTCTGCCCAGCAAATCTTGTCCACATTGCTAAGGATATATCCAAACTACTGACCATACACCAGTGATTGGATACCACTATTCAAGACAATTTTTTACATATTCCCCTGTTGTACTCCATCCTGACTAGCTGATCATGCAAAACCCCCTTTTGAATTCACAAGAACTCAGCACATTCCATGTCCAAATTGAAAGTCTGATTATAATCCAAACAGCCACCAAACAATTGGCCTTCTAGGCCCCCATGGCCTTTGCACTCAGCATCCCACAAAAATTAATCCACTAAACTAACCCAGTCAACATGAGGAGTAGGTACTCTGCCAAAAAGACTCAGATAAATGAGCACCTGTGTTTTCATTAGAGCTTCTAATTATTACTGTACGAGCAGCCTGTCAAACAGATTCAACTGCTAATTAATTCTTCTACAATTTTTTCACTTTTGTGAAACTAACATTTATCCTAATCTAATGCAAAGATTGGCCCCAAGGCACACACAGCACCTTCTCCACACTCACCTATTATTCTGTCTTTATCCTTGGGTTTTAATCCCTTTCACATTGAAAAGGCAGTTCATTAAAGCCAGCCCATTAATACAGGCATCCAGGACATCACTCACTCGCATCCGTCCTTTCACAATATAAATAACACACTGAACAATAAGTTTGGGTTAACAAGGCCGCAGCTTTAATAACCTGGAGGCCCGAGCCCCCCATTATCAACAATACAATTTAAACCAACAACTCCCGAACACCATCCGCCGCTGTGCCAGCAAGATGATTCCTTCCAGCCTCGCGGCTCGCCACATGGCCCCCGCACCAGGTTCAGACTCCCACCACCTGCCAGCAAAGGAGCCAACCCAGTGGGCCTCCGCCGCCAACCAGCAAGAAACCAGGCCTGCCAGATGACTCCCGCCGCCTGTCAGCAGGGAGCCCGCCACCAACACTTCCAGTTGTCAAACATTTCCATTTGCCAGATACAATACTCTTAACAGGTAACCAGAGCATTAAGCTGAACCGGCTCGGGCCATCCGCTGCGACAGAGAACGCGCACACATAACCATAACAACAACCAGAACAATAAGGGCGGGTGGGAGGGAAACAACGGCCGTCTACGCTCCCGGAGCGGCACGCCGAGAATGCCGGCTGTGACCCTCCGCTCCGGGATAGCCTGAGGGACCGCCCACTGCTGCTGGCCAGCCAATCCTGACCAGCCAGCACAGCAGGAGCCCTCGGCTCGCGACCCCCTCCCCCCCCGGCTCCCCGTGCTCTCCTACCTAACCTCCCCGTGACCTCCGGACCCCTAACTCACCTCGCGTCCCCCCCCCCCCCCGGGGGGGCGGTCCCGCCCCCCCCTACGGACCAGGCCAGCTCCCAGAGTGAGCCTGGGCCCGTATTATACTGGTCTGCCGGTCAGGGAGACCGTCAGACCTCTCATAATACAGGCATCCAGGACATCACTCACTCGCATCCGTCCTTTCACAATATAAATAACACACTGAACAATAAGTTTGGGTTAACAAGGCCGCAGCTTTAATAACCTGGAGGCCCGAGCCCCCCATTATCAACAATACAATTTAAACCAACAACTCCCGAACACCATCCGCCGCTGTGCCAGCAAGATGATTCCTTCCAGCCTCGCGGCTCGCCACATGGCCCCCGCACCAGGTTCAGACTCCCACCACCTGCCAGCAAAGGAGCCAACCCAGTGGGCCTCCGCCGCCAACCAGCAAGAAACCAGGCCTGCCAGATGACTCCCGCCGCCTGTCAGCAGGGAGCCCGCCACCAACACTTCCAGTTGTCAAACATTTCCATTTGCCAGATACAATACTCTTAACAGGTAACCAGAGCATTAAGCTGAACCGGCTCGGGCCATCCGCCACAGACACGGGCATAACATGCCCCGTGACCCCCCAAAGATGCGGCCTCCCGCTACAAGGGAAAAAACTCCTCCAAGGCCTCTTGGATCGAATTCAGGAACAGGTCCATCCCAAGAAAGGACAAATGAACCCCATCCTTTCCAAAGAGCCCTGAGACCTTCCCCCACGACCAGTCGTGCCGCACATGCCTGCCTCCCAACTGCACCAGCCAGGAACCAATCTGCTGATTGGCCTTCGACCGGCTTCTTCGCCAAATCACCTTGTCCGATTCAGCAGGCCGTATGATGATGTCAGACCAACACACCACAGCCGTGGGTAACAGCATGGAGACCATCATAAGATCCTTCCGGACCATGCTAATGAACTGACGGCCTGGCATTTTTCCCCAATCGTTGCCCCCTAAATGAATAACCAAAGCACGCGGTTCCCCCAAGTGGTCCCGACCTCTCCGCACACACGGGATCAGTTCATCCCACCCCATACCCCGGCGCCCCAGCCAATGTACACAAGCCCCCCTTTTGCATAAGTCCAAGTGGGGCCCGTACGGCCGGCCGCAGGCATGGCTGTGGGCCCAAAAGGTATAAGAATGCCCAATGATCCAGGCAACCTTTCCCGCAGACGCCGCACCTGCAAAGAAACAAGAGTTAGAATTCGCCTACGCCAGCCCCCAAATCGGGGCGGACATACCCCTGAAAAGCAGTCGAGCGCCAACGCCCAATTCTTTGAATCACGCCCCCCGGCAAACCTGCCGCCGCCGCCGCCGTTGCAGCCCCGATCCGAAACGAGTGAGTCCCGAAGCGACCGACATCCAGACCCACTGCCGTCAAGGCCGACCGGAGTACCATCTCAAATTGATACTTGGTCAAGGGACGACCATCCTCATGAATCAGAAACTGCGCCGTCCCCGGCACCCGGCAACAACAATACCGTATCGCATTGTCCACGGGACACGAACGGAGACCCGGAACAGCACGCAACGCGACCGATAACCCCTTTCCATGCTGATCAGTCTTAGACCGGGGAATACACAAATCTACCGTTCGGGTTGTGACCCTCACATGCTGCGCCAGGAGCCCCGGAAAATCCGTGCTGACGCCGGACCGCGCCACCAATTCACTGACCCGGAATGCCCCGAAGAATGCGAAAACAAAGGCCACCCGGAAAAGCGACGTCTCGTACGGCGAGAAGCAAATGCCAGGCAAAGCGTCCCACAATCTTAACAAAATGTCATGCGTGATCGGTAACCGCCTGTCCTTGCTTCCCCCAACCGACCGCGCCCACCCAATCAGCACACGGCGCACAAGAAACCGCCCCGACGGGAACCCCCACCCATGAGCCCGCATGAAAAACGAAAAACCCGCCAACTGTCTGCCCACAGTCGCCTTTGAACACCCGCTCTCCCTAGCATGTTCCAAAAACCGGAGCAAGGGACCGTCCGACACGGGCCCCCCTGACCAACCGTCGGCCGCCAGAAACCCCGCCACCTTTCGGGCGCCACCCACGTAACTTGACCAGGTGGATGGAGCTAATGAAGCTCGCAGCATGTTCCAGGCCTTGGGGAACCGAATCTCCAAAGGGAAGAAGGAACCATCGCTCCATACGCGTCTGCCTCTGGCGCCAATTCCCGAAACAAGTCCCACTTGAAACGAGAAAGAGAGTCGGCCACACCGTTAGCAACGCCCGGCACATGCTTAGCCCAAACAGTTACATTTAAGGACATGCAACACAGAATCAACTCGCGTAGCAGTTCCGACACCCGCTCACACCTGGCCGCTCTCCGGTTGATGACTTCCACCACACCCATATTGTCACACCAAAAGATCACCCGTCTACCTTGCAGCCGCGGCCCCCAGATGTGAAAAGCCACCACGATCGGAAATAATTCCAAAAATGTGACATTCTTCGTGACACCGGCCTCCACCCACTCCACCGGCCAACGAGCTGCGCACCAAGCTCCCTGCAGGTAAGCTCCAAACCCAAAGGCACCCGCCGCATCCGTAAATAAGTCCAGGTCGCGATTGGACAACGGGTCAGCCTGCCAAATAGCGATTCCGTTAAACGCAACCAGGAACTGCTCCCAGACACGCAAATCCTCCCTCATAGGACCCGTCACACGCACCCAATGATGGCGCTTTTGCACGCCCGCCATAGCCCGAATAAAGCGGCTCAAAAACGCCCTACCCATGGGAATCACGCGACACGCAAAATTTAAACTCCCCACCAAAGACTGTAAGTCAAACAGTGTCAGCTTGGACCGCTGAAGCGCCGTCGCCACCAAGTCCCGCAACCTGACAACCTTCTCGGGAGGCAATCTCGATTCCCTAGCAACCGAATCCACTTCGATCCCCAGAAAAATCAACTTTGTGCAAGGACCTTCAGTTTTACCAGCTGCCAACGGAATCCCAAAGTCCTGGGCAACCTCCTGAAAACAGTGCACCAAAGACAGACAGTCGTCGGACCCAGCCGCACCCACAAACAAAAAATCGTCCAAATAATGGACCAGGTTGGGGGACCCCGACTGCCGCCCCACCACCCAATGCAAGAAAGTGCTAAACGCCTCAAAATAAGCACACGCAATGGAGCAACCCATCGGCATGCACTTATCAAAATAAAACCCCTGCCGAAACCGAAAACCCAGTAAATGGAAATCCTCCGGGTGAACCGGCAACAACCGAAAAGCCGATTCGATGTCAGTTTTCGCCAACAAAGCACCCGGCCCACAACGCAAGATTACCCGCACCGCCGAATCAAAAGAGGCATACTTCACCGAACACATGTCCTTTGGAATGGCGTCGTTCACGGACTTGCCCTCGGGGAAGGACAAGTTATGAATCAACCGATACTTACCCCGCTCTCTCTTCGGAATCACTGATAAAGGGGAAAGCACAAAGTCCGACAACGGAGGCGAAGGAAAAGGACCCGCAATGCGGCCCACATCAATTTCCGCCCGCAACTTAGCCTCCGCCACCGAAACCAAACGACGAACCGAGGGACAGTCCAACCCCCCACCCTCCGGAACCCGCCCCTCACACGGAATCCGAAAACCCTCCAAAAAACCCCGGGTCAAGAGCTCCGCCACCTCACCGAGGGGGTAAACTCTCAGCCACGGGCGCATAGCTGCCAACCGAACTGGAGTAGCAGCCTTCCGTAAATCTTCACTTCCCAGAACCTTTTGCCCCGGACCCGGGCAAAGGAGAGTCGCCCGAACGCTTCGCACATTTGGAGGCCGGGTGACCCGCCCCGCAGGTAGCACAGGCATGTCGAAATTTACAATCTGTGAACTGGCACGTGGAACGATTAAACCGCCAGCAGACATCGGACAGCCCGGAACCAACTTTCCCCCCACCCGTGGCAGGGAACCCTGGACGAAATGGCCGGTTGAGCACCGCCCCCGACGACGAGCCCAGCCCCAAAGTTCCGGCAGCAGTTTTGGACGCCATTTGGGTTAACCACAAACCCACGTCCTGGGTACCCCAAGACATGAATTTGTTCTCCTCCATGCGGTCTCGAAATCGCTCATCGTAGTTAAGCCACGACCACCCGTCGTAGGTCTTAACCGCCGCCAATATCGCGTCCGCATATGACAACAAGGGGCCATACTGCGTGGGATCCTGCCGACCAATCACGCTCGCAAAACGCAAGAACGCGCGGGTCCAGTTGTGACTATTTCTAGCCACCTTCACCTGCGTCCCCGGGAAACGCTCACTCTTCCCCCGCTTTTTCTTACCTTTCCGCTTCCCGCGGCGCCCTTCCAATAACTGAAAGATATCAATAAATTTTCGCCTACGGATCTTTCGTCGCACCGTCCGCGGCACTTCCTCCCAGAGCTCCGTAAGGGCAACTAGAGCCGGGGTCCCCCGCTCGGCTGCCCCCACCTTGGAAGCGCCCGCCTCCGAAGCCCTGGGGCCAGATGACACAGAGGAGGATGAGGACGAGGAAGAAGAAGACGACGAAGAGGACCCCGATGAGCTATCCCGCCTCTTACGTCTTTTAGACTTAGATTTCTTTACGACAGCCGGGCGAACCCGGCTCCCCTCCCCCCCCCCCCACTGCCAAGCGGGAAGAGGCCAGTCGCCTGCCCCGGTCCGATCCCTCCTGCTCCCCATCCGTCAGAGCCACCGCTGTGTCCCCGCTCCCCGGGACCTCCCCCCCCCTAGGAAAAATGATTAACTCACCCTGCGCTGGTGCACCGGCACCCGCAACGCCTGGCAGGCCGGACCGTTCCAGCCGCGTCCTCCGTTCCGCAGACCCCTCCTCATTCCGCCACTCCTCCATCCTAGAAGGACCTGGCACCTCATCTCGCGCTTCCGCCTGCGGAGAAACAGCAGCAGGCGCAGGAGAAGGAAACAAACCCGAAGCAAACCGCCCCCGGCCCCTGTCACCCCCTGCACCCGCCACCGGCAACACATCTCGACCCTCATCACAAGGCCCTACGCTCGCCCGGCCCTCAACACCCAGCGCCTGCCCAGGACCCGAGCCCAGAGCCCTACCCCTGGCTGCCAGAGGAGGCTCCTCAGACTGTCCCCATGAGAAACATTGTGCCCTCGGAACCGAGAGCGGAATCCCCCCACTCCCTGGAGCCTCCCTGTCAAACTCCCCACCGCGCCCAGCTGCCAGAATCTCCCGAGCCACCGCGTGCCTCTCCCTCCGCCACCCCGAGGGGGATTGCAGCGGGTCCTCGGACCATTCCCACCACTGACCCCCTTCCAGCATGCTCCTCGGCCTACCAGCTCCCCACGCTGGACGCTCACTAGCACCCCCCACCGGCGGGCTGTAGGGAAACGACTCCCCCTGCCGATCCCCGGGAAGAGCGAACTCCGGGTCGACTGACCCATGAAGCCCCACCCCGGGGAAAACGGACCCAGCTACCGCCCCTCTCCTAGAAACAGTCACCCCACGCGGCCCCCCCCCGGCCGACCCGCAGCCCCGGCACCTGGATCCGAGGCCCCTCCCCGCAGCCCTCCCGGGGCTCACCAGCTGAACCTCTCCCTCGCCCCCTCCCCCCTCCGCGCGCCCTCGAGCGCGAACGCGACCCACGTGAGGGCCTACCCCTAGGCCCGCCGCGCAACGGCCCTACCGAGGCGGGCACCTCAAAAAACACCGGGCTCTTGGCCCGCCCCTCTTCGTCGGCCCTCCCAGCCGCCACAAGCCGCCCCCCATCAGCCCCGCCTGCCGGCTGCACGCCACTCACCGGATCACACCGCCCCCAGCCAGCCCCGCGGTCCAGAAAGGCCTCCACCGCCTCGTCCTCCGACTCCGCAGGAATCCAGGCAGCCTCCTCCGAGTCCAGGTCCGGCACATCCATTCCGGCGCCGCCGACGTCCAGCCTCCGTCACCGCTGCCGACACGCCCGCACCCGCGCGCTCGCCCGCCCTATCAGCTGCGCACCGAACAACTTTTCCTTCCCTTTTTTTTTTTTTTTTTTTAAATTAGTATCGCCGCCGAAGCGCCGCACCGTCCCTCGCACCCCGCGAACGCGCAAACCGCCCGCGCCAACCCAAAACAACGCCTTCCTCCCGCACCCCAAACAACGGCCGTCTACGCTCCCGGAGCGGCACGCCGAGAATGCCGGCTGTGACCCTCCGCTCCGGGATAGCCTGAGGGACCGCCCACTGCTGCTGGCCAGCCAATCCTGACCAGCCAGCACAGCAGGAGCCCTCGGCTCGCGACCCCCCCCCCCCCCGGCTCCCCGTGCTCTCCTACCTAACCTCCCCGTGACCTCCGGACCCCTAACTCACCTCGCGTCCCCCCCCCCGGGGGGGCGGTCCCGCCCCCCCCTACGGACCAGGCCAGCTCCCAGAGTGAGCCTGGGCCCGTATTATACTGGTCTGCCGGTCAGGGAGACCGTCAGACCTCTCAGAAAACACCCATGTAAGGGAAGCAGTTTTCTCCAATATGATCTCTTTCTTGCCACAAAGCTCAGTAGCAGTTTACGGAGTAGGAAGAGGGGAAAGTGACATTTGAATTGTGGTTTTTACTAGGCCATTCCTTTCCCATTCCCTCCTAGTTCTCCATATCTTCAGTTCTCCTTTCCTCTTGGCTTCATTAAAATAAAACAAAACTTAACCCACAAAAGACAGAAGTACTGTGGGTGGGTACAAAAGACTCAAACCTGCTCAACTTTTGGGCAATCTTTAAGAAGACAGCTCTAATTGTCAAGTTCACAGCCTGGGACTCTAAGCTTATTTTTGAAGTTCATATCTTAGCTGTGACCAATGCAGCATTTTTCCAACTGTTCCAACTTTGACCTCCTAGATACTTTCTTGGTAGCCTAGCCCTTGCCTCAGTCACTCAGGTCTAAGCGATTTCCTGCTTTGAACAACACAACTAACTATGTTCTAGGGTCCCTAAAAAACTCACCTGGTACTTGGAATGCATACTGCAGTGTGAATGCTGATGAGTGCAAAAGAAGTTTGAGATGATTACACCAATGCTAAAATCCCTGCACTGTCTCCAGATAATCTACTGATCCAAAATCAAAATCATGGTCTTGGCCTTCAAAACTATGAAGGGCTGTGATCCATACTATCTAAGTTCCTGGCTGAACCCATATATTCCATACCATTTGCTATGCTCAGTGCTACAAGCGTGACTACCTCACCATCACCTGAAGAGCTGTGACTTGAAGCCACCTGAGAAAGGACCTTCTCAGAATAAGTTACAACTCTATGGAATTCTTGGCTACTGAACAACAGAAAGGAATGAAATCTTAGAACCTTAGAAATGTACTGAAAATATGACTTTTTGAAACTGTCTTTCAAAGATATAAAGCAGACAGTCTACCTCTAAACTGAAATTCCATGACATGTTAAGTTCCAATATTGCAACTTTTCCCTTAATAAATGCAACTAGCTGTGGCTTTATCACTTTGAACAAACTACAGACTGCTCTGTCTATGAATTCATTCCAATTTACTTCCAATTTACTTATCCAAAACTTACTTTATGTTGATTTACTCAATATATATCTCTTAATTTGTTGTTACATGCTTTGATTTCATTTTATGGTTGATTGAATCAGTTCTCTATCATGTGTATTTTTATCTTTTGCTCACTCCCTCCAAATCTTCTCTTTCCCCCTCTCAGTCCTCTATCCCTTCCAGTTCTTATTCTAATGTTTTTCACCTTCTTCCCACCCATTCTTCCAACTTTCCTTTCAGTCCTCCTCAGCCCTCAGCGTGTCTTAGTTTCTGCCAGACTTCTGCTCTCATGCCTCTGCCTCCCCATTTTATTCGTACCTTCCTTGCATGTCTCTCTTTTATCTCATCCCTTCCAAATTTTCCATCTTCCTTCTGTAACTTGTAAATCCTATGAAGTAATAGGGATATGCAGAGAGCAATTTATGTTTTGGTTCATTCATTTGATTATAGGGAATCTACTCATTTCATTAGTTCAAAAAATGTTCATTTGTTCATTTTATTTATTAATTCATTAATCATTAGTGTCAATGAAGGAAGCATTGCAGCCTATTTTGATCTGCAAAATAGAAGTTTTCTCTTCAGTTCTAATGAAACTTTATACATCAACAGAAGGTAGAAAGAAATCCAAGGTACATAGACTATGGTAAGAGCATGCCAAGGCTTCAAAGGAGGGTACCAACTGCAGTGGCATGACCCATTGAAGGTAGCACGAGATGCAAAGTGGCATCAAGATTGGTATCAACTTCCTAAGGCATCATGAAGAAAATGGAAAAGGTGGCAGGAAACCCTCAAGGCACCAATAAAGAGACACAACAGCACAAAGAATGTCATCAACACACCAAGGCAACATGAGAGATGCAAATTAGTCCCCTATAGTGGCAAGAACACCTGGAAGTGTACAGACTGGGGTATGACAGCAAGACAGTGTGAATGCAAAACCCACAATATGCAAGGTCTGGGTATGGAAGCAATATTGCAAGGAAGAAATGACTCTAAGGTATAGGATAAGGGATATAGCAGCAAGGCAAAGTAGCATGAATTTGAATTTGAATTTATTAAAATGTATATTCTGCACATGTCACAGAAATAGTTCAAAGTGGATTCCAGATAAAACATACTTAAAATGGATAATATACTATTCAATAATATACAATGAACAAATAAATAGTGCTGCTCAAATAAACATCTTCAGTCATTTCTATTCTGAAAAGAAACTCTGAAAATCATACTTAATAATATCAGCAAGTCATTCAAGATTATATGTTGGTTGGTGCAAAAATGTTTTAAGTGCTTTTTTACATGTGCTAGTACAGTTAACACATCAAATATAACCGGGCCTTGAATTCCAAAGTTGAGGACCAACAACAGAAAAGGCTCTATTACTATTACTACTACTACTACCACAACTACACATTTGTGTAGCACTATGCAACATATGCAGTGCTGTATAAACACACAAAAAAGACAGTCTCTTCTCACTAGATCTTACAATCTAATCAGACATGCATATAAGACAAGAGATCTGGAAGCATTTCATAAAGCAAGACGATAGTTAAAAAAGAAAACAAAGTTAGTTAATGAGGCTAAAAACAGACAAAAGTAGGTCTTTAGATGGGGTTTAAACATACCGAGAGAGGGAGCATGATGCCTCAGTTCAGAAAGACCATTCCAAAAACACGGTGCAGCCAGGTAGAAAGCATAGAGTCAGGAAATGGTGGTAGAGGATAAGGGTATAGATAAGAGTGACTTGTTTGATGAGCAATGTACACAAGAAAGGATGTATAGAGAGAGAGAAAAGAGGAGACATAGTGAGTGAAGACGTTTATAGGTGCGAAAGAGTAGCTTGAACTATATGTCAGAGCAGACGGAGAGCCAATGCAGTGACTTCAGAAGAGGGGTTATATGAGTGTACCAACTTTGGTGAAAGATAAGTCACGCAGCCAAATTTAGGTCAGTGCATTGGAGTAAGATGTTGTGCTGGGAGATCTGTGAATAGCAGGTTGCAATAGTATAAGCAGAAGGAAATGAGAGAGTGGATAAGAGTTCGGTAGTGTGTTAAGAAAGGAAGGGACAGATTTTGACAATGGTATATGGAAAGAAATAACAAATTTTAGCTGAGTTTTGGACATGCATAGAGTCTAAGATGACTCCTAGTTATGACTGAGGAGCCTGAGAGGAGGATCTCATGCACTCGGGCCGTCAGCTGCCAGTAATCAAAATGGCGCTGATAGTCTTTGCCCTTACTATGTCACAGGGGCTACCGGTGCCATTGGTCAGCCCCTGTCACATGGTAGGAGCACAAGATGGCGCTGGCCATCCATATGACAGGGGCTGACCAATGGCACCGGTAGCCCCTGTGACATAGAAGGTCAAAGGCTATCGGCGCCATTTTGAAACTGGCAGCCCAGGGTGTGAGTGCATGAGATGGCTTCCAGACCCCCCGCTGGACCACCAGGGAGTTTTGTTAAGTCTTGGGATGGTCAGGAGGGTGGGGGTTGCAGTTAATTTAATTTTAGCCAGGAAATGAATAAAATAACGCATTAAAGTATTGGGGAGGTCACATAAGAAACATAAGAAATTGCCATGCTGGGTCAGACCAAGGGTCCATCAAGCCCAGCATCCTGCTTCCAACAGAGGCCAAAACCAGGCCACAAGAACCTGGCAATTACCAGAGATCAAACGAAGTTGATCGTGATACTCAGCATAGTTCGATTTCTTCTGTTTGAATGTTTCTGTTTTATTGGAAATTATACAAAAGGAGAAAATGCTTGGAGCCATGCTTATTCTGACTTTTATTTATGTACTAGTATTTGTACAAAATATATGATATCAAAACATTCAGTGATTTTTAGCTCAGCAACCATTATTCAGCACCCAATTACACCATTAACATTGTTTAATGATTTAACTTTATTTTTAAATGTATCTTCTTCATATCTATTTCCATACAGCAATTGTAATTAACATGCCAATAAGTTTGCAATAGTATTCATTCATATTATTGTTAATGTCAACTCATTTATACCACAAATAAGTAAATTGTTTATCTAAAAATATGTTTATCAGAATAGAAAATGAAGGCTATAATAATGATTTCTATGCCAATATCATGGCACCTTTGCTACCAATATGTAAGTTCTGGTTAAAGCTCCGATCCAGCTCTTGCTACCTGTAAGGCCAATATAGGGTTCTCTATTTACCTGAATGCAGCTTCTGCGTCCTGGAGGTTGCCTACCTGTGCTTGGCTCAGCCCTGATCTGAGTGTCATAAGTACCTTAAGGCAGTAACCCAAGAGCAATTTGGCACTGATAAAGATATTCCTTTATGTGATGTTTTATTTATATTTTATTGTAATCCATCATGTAGAATGCTATTGAGAAAATCAGACAAGAAATGGATGAAAAAAAATATCACTTGGAAGAATAGAACTAAGATTCCATACATACCTCTGTAGTTATACTATATCTCAGAGCCTAGAAGTCAATACAGAAATCCATATACATACACCATACATATAGATTTTTATGCCAGTAAAAATCCTAAATGTGCTAATTACTAGAAGCCAATACTATGATGATGCCTGAAAAATCTATGAATACAAACACAATTCTTTGTTTTCTGTTTCTTTATACTATGTATGCATACTAAACCCACATTTTTCAGAAACACAAACAATTAGGGATTCAAAAACATCAAGATTTAAAAAGTTCAAAATTTTTTTGAAATAATCAAAATTAGAAAAAGCCTGAAACATTGTATTTTACATTTGGTTTTCCTATATTCTGATATTAATCCTTTGTTTCTGAAAGTTGCATTCTGACAGGGATTTAATTTCAAAGTATACTATTGAATGTAATCAAAATTAGAATGTAAATACAAATTGACAGGCAAACTAGGCAAAACTACAAAAATACAGTTTCTTTGTATTGTCAATCTTTATTCTTGCAAGATGAACCACAGAATACACAACATAGCCATATACATTTTTTTTCTCATGCCAAATGGTTGGCTAAGTTTCTAGCAGTTCTAAATTTATTTGTCTGAAATGCAAATTATTTCCTTCTGTCATTCTGGAGATGATTTTCAAGTATTTACGTTTTCTTGTACTTTCAAGTTGAAGTGTTTTCCATTTAACTTTCCTCTATTTTCTTCAGGTGCCTTTTATCCTTAGGCTGTTTGTCTTGAGTGGGACACTAATATACATTTCAATGCCTGGGAGATCTCTGGCAGGAAGTTTGGAGTTCATTCAGCTAAAGTCTATTTGCCTTAGACAAAGATGTGTAGATCATTCAAGGTCAAATGCAAACCAGGCAGATTTCAACCTGGGTCAAAATCATTCGATTTTTTTTTCTAGGTTTGCAGAATGAATTCTTCACTCTGATGTAGATTTTTCTACATACTGTAATTGAAAAATTTTAATGGAATTAATCCTAATGTGTGTATTGACATACTTTAAAAAAAAAACCTGTCTTTCATCAATGATAAATTACTAACTTTTCAATAACCTTAGCCATTTGCAATCTATAATACAACCACTTTCTGCTAACCCCAGATAATGTATAAGTTAGATCTAGATTCATCCTTTTGCTATAAATTTCACATGAATAGCATGGTCAGGGGCATGGTCAGGGTAATTTTTTGAGTTACTGCAATGTGTGTTAAATTTAGTGCACCTGCAACATTTTCACTTCACAACATGCCCAGACATGATATTTATTGCAAATCCCATTTTGGGCATAATGCCAGGAAAAAGGATATAGATATTTCTGGAGAAAAATGTGTGTTTTGCTATTGCATGCAATGTTAAATACTAGAGATGTAATTCAGCTGAACCTTTTGGTTCGGCCTTCGTTATCAGCCCGCTGCAAGGAAATTTCATTTTCCCGCGGTTCGGGCAGATATTTTTCAGGAAAATCTGCTTCGTTTATGGGGTGGCCGAACCAGGAAGAATTAGGAAATTTCATTGAAATTGCTTAATTCGTTCTGGATGAATGCACATCATTTTCATATAATCTTCCTTTTTGACTAAATTTTTAGGGGTGGATTTTCAAAGGGTTACGCGCGTATATTACGCGTGTAACCCCGAAAACCTGCTCTTGCATGTGCCGAGCCTATTTTGCATAGGCCCGGCGACGCGTGCAAGCCCCGGGACGCGTGTATGTCTAGGGGCTTGAAACATCGGCGGGGAGTGGGGTGGGCCAGAAGCAGGGTGGGGCGGGGGCAGGACCGAGGCCTCTGGTACAGCCATTGTGCTGGGGGCTCGCACGCTGGCACTCGGCTGGCACGAGCAACCTACACCTCCCAGAGGCAGGCGCAACTTCGCCAACAAAGGTCAGGTGGGGGTTTAGATAGGGCTGGGGGGAGGGTTAGGTAGGGGAAGGCAGGGGAAGGTGGGGGGGGGGGCAGAAGGAAAGTTCCCTCCGACTCCGCTCCAATTTCAGAGCAGCCTCGGAGGGAACAGGGAAAGCCATCAAGGCTCCCCTTTGCGTGCGCTGACCTCGGATTTTATAACATGCACGTGGCTACAAGTGCATGTTATAAAATTGTCCATTTAGTTGTGTGCGCCAGGTTGCACGCACAAATCTACGCCCATGCATAGGTTTAAAAATCTGGCCCTTAGAATTTGCATATGCATCTCACAATGAGATAAACAATGCATGTGTTATAGCGTTATCATGGGCAATAGTGTCCTAATGCACACAGTAATGCCCTAACGTAATTTGAACAATTACAATTAGTGTGGCTAGTATCAATATGTAGTAGAAGAAAAAGAAGCGGGAACAGATTTTTCAGTCAGTGATTGTGCTGCAAGGAATTACTGTGATTGGGCTGCTAAGAAATAGACAGTGCTGGGGAGAAGCTGGCTGTCGTGGTACATGTGGGCACCAATGACATAGGAAAATGTGGGAGGGAAGTTCTGGAAGCCAAATGTAGGTTCCTAGGTAGAAAGCTTAAATCCAGAATCTCCAGGGTAGCATTATTCAAAATGCTCCCTGTTCGATGTGCAGGTCCCCAGAGACAGGCAGAGCTCCGGAGTATCAATGCGTGGATGAGACGATGGTACAAGGAAGAGGGATTCAGATTTTAAAGGAACTGGGGAACCTTTAGGGGAAGGGGGAGTCTCTTCCAAAGGGATGGGCTCCACCTTAACCAGGGTGGAACCAGACTGCTGGCACTAACCTTTAAAAAGGAGATAGAACATATTTTAAACTAGAACAAAGGTGAAAGCCAACAGTTGCTCGGCAGTGCATGGTTCAGAGGGATATATCTTCAAAGGATACTAATTATGCTTAAGAATTAGGGCATCACAACAGTGAGGTTCCAATAATAAGATACGTAGTCCAAGTGTCACTAACTAAAAACTAACCTGAGCTAAAAAATTCTAACATCCCTATCAATTAAAAAGCAGAATGAAAATACAAACAAAAAACAAACTTTGAAGTGTTTGTATGCTAATGCCAGAAGTCTAAGAAGTAAAATGGGAGAATTAGAATGTATAGCAGTGAATGATGACATAGACTTAATTGGCATCTCAGAGACATGGTGGAAAGAGGATAACCAATGGGACAGTGCTATACCGGGGTACAAATTATATCACAATGACAGAGAGGAGCACCCGGGAGGCGCTGTGGCGCTTTATGCCCGGGATGGCATAGAGTCCAACAGGATAAACATCCTGCATGAGACTAAAGGCACAATCAAATCTTTATGGGTAGAAATCCCTTGTGTGTTGGGGAAGACTATAGTGATTGGAGTATACTACCGTCCACCTGGTCAAGATGGTGAGATGGACAATGAAATGCTAAGAGAAATTAGGGAAGCTAACCGAATTGGTAGTGTGGTAATAATGGGAGATTTCAATTACCCCAATATTGACTGGGTATCATCGGGACATGCTAGAGAGAGAAAGTTCCTGGATGGAATAAATGATACCTTTATGGAGCAATTGGTTCAGGAACCGAAAGAGAGGGAGCAATTTTAGATCTAATTCTCAGTGGAGCACAGGAATTGGTAAGAGAGGAAATGGTGCTGAAGCAGCTTGGCAATAGTGATCATAATATGAACAAATTTGAACTAATGACTGGAACGGGGACAGTAAGCAAATCCATAGCTCTTGTACTAAACTTTCAAAAGGAAAACTTTGATAAAATGAGAAAAATAGTTAGAAAAAAATGAAAGGAGCAGCTACAAAAGTAAAAAGTGTGCAAGAGGCAGGGTCATTGTTAAAAAATACCATCCTAGAAGCAGAGTCCAGAGGTATTCCACACATTAAGAAAGGTGGAAAGAAGGCAAAGGTTCACCAGCATGGTTAAAATGCGAGGTGAAATAAGATATTTTAGCCAAAAGATCTTTATTCAAAAATTGGAAGAAGGATCCAACAGAAGAAAATAGGATAATGCATAAGCGTTGGCAAGTTAAATGTAAGACATTGATAAGACAGGCTAAGAGAGAATTTGAAAATAAGTTGGCCATAGCTAATAATTCATCTGTTAGATCATTGGAGTAGTTGATCATTCTCCTTATAGCTTTCCCAGCATAGCGTGTCTTTTTGTACATGATCTCCCACTTTCCTCCAGTGATCTGCTCTGAATTCTCACTTCTTGGCGTTCAATATTAACAGGAGTCACAAACACCCACACTCTAATATTGATTCTACAATTGCTGTGCTAACATGCGGTACAGCAAAAACATTGTATAACAATATAATGTTATAAAGCACATTTAGCTCGCAAAGCTCCAATGTAAAATAGGAAGTTTACATCGATACAAAAAGCTACTAACTGATCTCAATGTAAGAAGTCACTAATGTCACCGTAAAAAGTCACTAATCTCAATTGTAAAAAGTCTCTAATATCAATTGTAAAAAGTCACTAATCTCAATGTAAAAAGCTACATAGTTCAATGTACAATGTATAACAACATAATGTGACAAAGCGCAATAAGCTCGCAAAGTTCCAATGTAAAATAGGAAGTCCACATCAATAGAGCCCTCTATCACCTTGTAAACCAATGTGATATGTACAATGAACATTGGTGTAGAAAAACAAATAAATAAATACAATATATATCTTAGCTTTGCTGCCTATCTCCTTACCTTAACAAGAGTTCCCTTCTGCAAGAGATCATTACCAACCAACCATCAAGGGAACACTCTGATGTGCGGTGATGTGCGGTCGCTATGTCTGAGATAACCACTTTGTGATTGTCTCTTTGAATAGCTCCCGTCTTTACTCTTCAAATGCTTTATTATTGTTTTATTATTGTGTGAACTGTTCTTTCAATGGAAAAGAAAAATAGGGTTGTTTTGATTATCTTTTGATTTAATTTAGTTAGCATTACAGTTTCAACAAGCCGTCGTGGGCATTACACCTACACTAAGGGAAAATTCTGACTAGTCTGCGGAAGATCCTGGAGCAGTGTGAGGGAAAGAGATTTTCTTATTTATTTAATTAAAGAATAAGGTAGTAGGTTAAAGAAGACTCCAGAGCCAATGAAAAGAAGAAAAAGAAGATGAAAAGAAAAACTTCCAGCTCCGACAGAAGAAGAAGCAGATAAGTTGTATAATAGAACACTTCATCATTATAGCCAGGCCTGAGCTTACACATGTGCAAGTGTGGAGTTATTAAAGTTAACAGAAAGAGAGCGATATTTAAGAGAACAGAAGAGATAAGGAGAAAGGAAAAGACTATAACGAAAGAATAAAACTTTACTTACCTGAACACAACGAGGAGAAGGAAACTGGACCTAAAATAAAAACAAAAGAAAACACAAAGAATCAATTCTTAATAGTTAAAAGAACAAAACATCAAACTGTATGGGCAACAAAAGTAACAAAAACAACTTAATCAATACTTATCTGAGGAGAGAAAATAAGTTGATAGATGTTTATGATTTCTTGCTTGTGTTTTGTTATAATATGTTTTTCTTTCTAAAAAAAAACAATCAAAAAGAAAAACAGAAATAGAATTGGAAAATATTTATATAGAATAGAGACAAATTGAAGTTTTATATGCATATTATTATAAATGAGAAACAATAGAATTGTTCTAAATATTTAAGAATAAAATAGACAACTAGTTTATCCGCATTGTAAGTGAAGGGTTTTTTTTTTAATGTTATTGTTCTTTTTATCTTTGCCTCCCCTCTTTATTCAAAGAAATTTTACTGGGTGGGTTGTGGACCACTATTCCTGTGGGAGACCTAGTTGGGAACAAGACATTAAATGGCACCCTGTGGGCAACACCTGAGAACTTGCAACCCTGCCCATATTACACGACTACACTATTAACACCACCAACCTCGGCCATGACAGCAATCTTCACCCTACAGGGGTGGGAGTTTACAACTGGAATTCATCATCAGTGCTCTAGACTCTCTGACCTGTGACTTCCTTGCCTGCAAACCTAGGGTCACAAATTCACAGCTTTCAGTGGCCTCTGGACTGTGATTCTCTTCCCTGCAAACATAGGGTCACAGATTCACAGTCCAGAGTTATCTCTGGGCAGTGATTATCTGCTCTATGATTTACTGTCCTGGGAATCTAGGGTAACAGATTCCCAGCCCTGTGTAACTTCTGGGCTGTGATTCTCTACCATGCAACACTCTATCCTGGGAACCTAGAGCCAACATTCACAGCCTAGAGTAGTCTTTTCCCTTCAACTCTCTGCACTGTGGATCTAGGGTCACAGTGTCAAAGCCCAGAGTAGCCTCTGGACTGTGACTTTATGCACTTTGAACTAAAGTCACATATTCACAACCTTGAAAAGTCTCTGGACTGTGACTTTCTGCCATGAGAACCCAAAGATCTCAGAATCAGATTAACTTACAAAACCACTGAGTATGAATACATTTGTAAAGTGTGTGAATGGACAGTAGTCAGTGTTGAAGCCTTGATTTTGGCACTGTTCCTGACAAACATGACACTTGTGCTAATTCAAACTCATCGACAGATTGTTCTGTGAATATTCATGAGTTCTAGCGTTGTTTTCAAAACTTCCATGAATAGAAGTTATCAGTGAGTTTTAAGGAACACTACAAATGCTTTTTTAACATGGGAAGAAGATTGCTTTTAAAGCTTGAGCTTCCTAATATTATTTCAAAATGTAAAAAAACCCAACAACATGATGTCTCTTGGCTACGTTGGGTTGAGGTGTCTCTTCAGATGGTTCTGAGTTCACCTATGGTTATGTATGGGCCCTGAGACTCAAGAGAGGAGAGTTCATTGCTTTGGTGTGGCCTGGGTGGTCCAAAATTACAGGACCAAGTTTTCTTTAAAAACGTAGGGGTTGGGAGAGAGGGCAGTTTTTTGCTAGCCATTTGTCAAATGAAAGTGGCAGTCAGCCTTGAAGATAGGTCATGCTGCAAGAGCCCGGGGAGCTCCTCGTAGCCAGAGAGAGTAAGGCCAAGCAGGCAGAGCTAGAGTGAGTGGCAGGTGAGGCAGCTGCTACTGCTCCAATCACCCCTGAGATTGCTGGGGCATAGAGGTGCCTCATTTAAATGTGTGCCGTTGCACAAATGGGAAAACATAGTATCGGTAGCACTGGGGACACTGCTGTTGCGTGACTGAGGCTAATCCTGGCATTGAGGCCTTTAGGCAAGCCCCTGGTATGATGAATGTGCAGGCCCAAGATGCTGCTGACATCAGTGATGACATCAGTGGGTGGCCACAGCACTTTCCAAAGGCAAACTTTAAACATAAATAAAAATAAAATGGATTTAAATAAAAGTATAAAACCAATGGGCCAGATTTTATAACATGCGCGCAGGCGTAGATTTTTTCACGCAACCCGGTGCAAGCAAATCTACGCTCGATTTTATAACATGCGCGCACATACAGGATAAACATCCTGCATGAGACTAAATGTATAACAGGAAATGATGACATAGACATAATTGGCATCTCAGAGACATGGTAGAAGGAGGATAACCACTTCTTAGACTTCTGGAATTGGTATACAAACATTTCAAAGTTTGTTTTTTTGTTTGTATTTTCAGTCTGCTTTTTATTTGATAGGAGTAAATTAGAATTTATTTTTTTCTCAGGTGAGTTTTTAGTTAAAGGCACTAGGACTACTTTTCTTATTATTGGAACCTCACTGTCGGGATGCCCTAATTCTAATGCATCATTAATATCCTTTGAAGATATATCCCTATGAACCATGTGCTGCTGCTGAGCGACTGTCGGCTTTCCCCTTTGTTCTAGTTTAAAAGCTGTTCTATCTCCTTTTTAAAGGTTTATTGCCAGCAGTCTGGTTCCACCCTGGTTAAGGTGGAGCCCATTTCTTCAGAAAAGACTCCCCCTTCCCCAAAAGGTTCCCAGGTTCCTTACAAAACTGAATCCCTCTTCCTTGCACCATCGTCTCATCCACACATTGAGACTCTGGAGCTCTGCCTGCCTCTGGGGACCTGCATGTGGAACAGGAAGCATTTCAGAGACTGCTACCCTGGAGGTTCCTGATTTAAGCTTTCTACCTAAGAACCTAAATTTGGCTTCCAGAACCTCCTTCCCACATTTTCCTATGTCGTTGGTGCACACATGTACCACGACAGCCGGCTCCTCCCCAGCACTGTCTAAAATCCTATCTAGGTGACGCGTGAGATCCGCCACCTTCGCACCAGGTAGACATGTTACCAGGCGATCCTCACGCCCACCAGCCACCCAGCTGTCTACATTCCTAATAATCGAATCACCAACTATGACAGCTGACCTAACCCTTCTCTCCTGTAGATTAATTTTATACCATTGGTTGGGTTTAAAATGTTATAATTTGTAAAATATAAATATTAATTCTTCTGGAGGAAGCTGGGACATGTTTTTACAGGTGTGAAGGGGTTTGAGACACCTGATGGACATGGGAACAGGGATGGGAATAATTTTGGATCATTTGGTTATTTTATTTGGGTTTCTGTAGAAATGTTGTTAATTTATGGGATTTGGATTTTTATTTTCAATTGAAATGACTGGGGCTGAGGTGAGGTCCATAAGATCAAAAATCGGTGCAGACTGAGGATTCTGAAGCCATTACTATGGGGACACCATGGCACCTCTGTGGAAATAAAACGCTTACCTGATGCTAAGGTATAACAGGTTTGAGGAATTGTACTTAATTAGTGCAAAGCACAGTAATGATCTCTTAATTATTTCTATACAGGAAAGTTTTAAAAATCCTTAAATTTCCTTTTTGTCATGTTTACTTGTACCAGAGTACATAAAATCATTTGGACAATGACATCACTAACAGAAAAAATAGCATTTTGCTGACAGTTTAAAACAAGCTGAAGGAGCTGAAGCTGCACTGAAGGTTATAAGGAGCTGTGCTGTTAAAACCTGCATTTAAGACCTAGCTACATTGCAAAACAGTCAAACCAATTAGAAAAAACACAGAAATGTATGTGTGTGATTGAGAAATATCTTTTGAATTTAAAAGAAACCTTTTAAGTGGTAAGGAAAATCAATGGTAGTTAAAAAAAACCCCACATATTTAGATTCTTGAAAGGAAGAACTGAATGCAAATTTATACCATAACTGCATTTGTCCACTGACTATATAAGAAAGAAATTTGAGTTCTCCAGAGACTGCAAGCTTTGAAATTAGGAACTTATCCTTTCATGAATATAAAGGATAAGGGAATTGAGTGAGACTCTGACCACAATTTGGCTTAATAATTACATTCAAGCTGTTAAGGTCACTATAAAATATAAACTATATTTGGTAAGTCCTAGCCTATTGCTAATGAAAATTTATCAAGTCTACAAAGACCATTAAGAAACCAGGATCCCAACTGAAAATGAGAATAAGGAATAATTCAGTCTGATAATTGTACAATTACCCTAGACTGATGTCTAATGAGAATAGAGAAATATTGAGACTGGAAGAGTGAAACGGTGACTGAATGCATGAACATTTAAATGCCATAGACCTTACTCACTGAAAATTGTTCTAATCCTTTCAGACAAAGTTAGAAGGAAAACTTAATCATAGTAACATATACCAGATAAATACATTTTACATAAGAACATAAGAACATGCCATACTGGGTCAGACGAAGAGTCCATCAAGCCCAGCATCCTGTTTCCAACAGTGGCCAATCCAGGCCATAAGAAACCTGCCAAGTGCCCAAAAACTAAGTCTATTCCATGTTACCATTGCTAGTAATAGCGGTGCTTATTATCTAAGTCAACTTAATTAATAGCAGGTAATGGGCTTCTCCTCCAAGAACTTATATCCATATCCAATCCTTTTTTAAACATAGCTATACTAACTGCACTAGCCACATCTTCTGGCAACAAATTCCAGAGTTTAATTGTGCACTGAGTGAAAAAGAACTTTCTCTGATTAGTTTTTAAATGTGCCACATGCTAACTTCATGGAGTGCCCCCTAGTCTTTCTATTATCTGAAAGAGTAAAAAACGATTCACATCTACCCATTCTAGACCGCTCATGATTTTAAACACCTCTATCATATCCCCCCTCAGCCGTCTCGTCTCCAAGCTGAAAAGTCCTAACCTCTTTAGTCTTTCCTCATAGGGGAGCTGTTCCATTCCCTTTACCATTTTGGTAACCCCTCTGTACCTTCTCCATCGCAATTATATCTTTTTTGAGTTGCGGCGACCAGAATTGTATACAGTATTCAAGGTGCGGTCTCACCATGGAGTGATACAGAGGCATTATGATATTTCCCATTTTATTCACCAATCCCTTTCTAATAATCCCCAACATTCTGTTTGCTTTTTTGACTGCCGCAGCACACTGAACCAACAATTTCAATGTGTTATCCACTATGACGCCTAGATCTCTTTCTTGGGTAGTAGCACCTAATATGGAACCTAACATTGTGTAACTATAGCATGGGCTATTTTTCCCTATATGCATCACCTTGCACTTGTCCAAATTAAATTTCATCTGCCATTATGATGCCCAATTTTCCAGCCTCACAAGGTCTTCCTGCAGTTTATCACAATCTGCTTGTGATTTAACTACTCTGAACAATTTTGTATCATCTGCAAATTTGTTTACCTCACTTGTCGTATTTCTTTCCAGATCATTTATAAATATATTGAAAAGTAAGGGTCCCAATACAGATCCCTGAGGCACTCCACTGCCCACACCCTTCCACTGAGAAAATTCTCCATTTAATCCTACTCTCTGTTTGTTGCGGTCCCGACCGCCCCTCTCATGTTCGGGGTCAGGCCCGCTTACCGTCTCTTCAGCTCTCACAGGACTTCACTCGAACCCAGGCTCGACAAGGCCTCCGCCCGAGGAGTTCCCACGAGGAAGACGCCATTACAGGCCTACCCCTGCCCGGCCTCGCGCGCGAGGAGGGTCCACTTAAGCGCACAGCACCCGGAAGCCCTGCTCCGCCTTGCCTGCTGATGTCACACCCCGCTCCAGATTTAACCGGCGTCCAGTTCCCCACTAGACGCCTTGCAATGAGGTTTCCTGCTGACTACGTGCTTCCTGTTCCTGTCCTTGCTTGCTGACTTTCGTTGTCTTCTGGTTCCTGATCCCGGTTTGCCTAACGGACTTCTCGCTAGCCTGCTGCCTGCCTTGATCCCGGTTTGCCTAACAGACTTCTCGCTAGCCTGCTGCCTGCCTTGATCCCGGTTTGACTAACAGACTTCTCGCTAGCCTGCTGCCTGCCTTGGCCCCGGTTTTACTACGGACTTCTCTACTAGCCAATTGCCTGTCTTGACCCCGGTGTGCCACGGATGCCTCTGCCGGCCTGCCGCTACTCCTGATCTCGGGCTGCCTCGCGGCCTGCTCTGCTAACCCACCGCCTGCTCTTACTCTGGTCTGCTTCACGGCCCAGCCTTTTACCCGACGCCGGTGCAGACTCCGCCTACTTCTGTGACCTGCCTGCCAGCCAGCTCTGCCTTGTCCACCGGTAGCCCTCTCTGAACTTTCTGACCTCTCTCCAGACCACCCTCGGACGTACCCTTTCTGGACTACCTTGACTGCTCCAGTCCCATGGGCCTGGGTTCCTACGGGCTCCCCCCGGGGGGGATTCCAGGCTCCGGGTATCCTTGCCAGGCACAGACTCTGCCTCCCGGCCTGCTCTGTGTGTACCTGCAGGCCTTCCAAGATTCCACTTCTTGCTTTACCACAGCCCAGTCATAACACTGTTTCCCGTCTTTTAACTAGTTTGTAATCCACGAAAGGACATCGCCACCTATCCCATGACTTTTTAAGAACATAAGAACATAAGAAATTGCCATGCTGGGTCAGACCAAGGGTCCATCAAGCCCAGCATCCTGTTTCCAACAGAGGCCAAACCAGGCCACAAGAACCTGGCAATTACCCAAACACCTAGAAGATCACATGCTACTGATGCACTGATGCAATTAATAGCAGTGGCTATTCCCTAAGTAAACTTGATTAATAGCAGTTAATGGACTTCTCTTCCAAGAACTTATCCAAACCTTTTTTGAACCCAGCTACACTAACTGCACTAACTCTCATGAGGAACTTTGTCCAAACGCCTTCTGAAAATCCAAGTACACTACATCTACAGGTTCACCTTTATCCACATGTTTATTAATTCCTTCAAAAAAGTGAAGGAGATTTGTGAGGCAAGACTTGCCTTGGGTAAAGCCATGCTGACTTTGTTCCATTAAACCATGTCTTTCTATATGTTCTGTGATTTTGATGTTAGAATACATACCCTGACTAACCGAGTTTTCCAAAGATACGCCCTCTTAGACTGACACGCCTCTATCTTTCTCAATAATTCCCCGACCCCCCCCCCCCACTCATCCCTGCCTCCTCTTACATCCCTGTTCCCACTCCTCCCACCCTCCCCTCTTCCCTCTACCTCTCACTCACCTTTTACCCCCTGCCACCCTGTTAATAGTTAAAATTTCCCTTTTCCATTCTTCTCAAGCTGATTTAGTTATCTGTCTCGTTACTATACTTTAAATTATTGTAAAGCTTGTTGCTATGTTACGTTACATTGTGAACCGAGGTGATGTTTCTAACGTGCCCCGGTATATAAAAAATCTTTAAATAAAAAAATAAATAAATTCCACTATTTTTCCTGGCACGGAAGTCAGGCTAACCGGTCTGTAGTTTCCCGGATCACCCTTGGAGCCCTTTTTAAATATGGGGTTTACATTAGCTATCCTCCAGTCTTCAGGTACAATGGATGATTTTAATGACACATTTTTACTAATATGTCTGAAATTTCATTTTTTAGTTCCTTCAGAACTCTGGGGTGTATACCATCCGGTCCAGGTGATTTACTACTCTTGTTTGTCAATCAGGTCTACCACATCTTCAAGGTTCACCATGATTTGGTTCAGTCCATCTGAATCATTACCCATGAAAACCTTCTCCAGTGTGCGTACCTCCCCAACATTCTCTTCAGTAAACACCGAAGAAAAGAAATCATTTAATCTTTCCACGATGGCCTTATCTTCTCTAAGTGCCCCTTTAACCCCTCGATCATCTATGGTCCAACTGACTCCCTCACAGGCTTTCTGCTTCGGATATATTTAAAAAAGTTTTTACTGTGAGTTTTTGCCTCTACAGCAAACTTCTTTTCAAATTTTCTTAGCCTGTCTTATCAATGTCTTACATTTAACTTGCCAATGTTTATTTTCTTCTGTTGGATCCTTCTTCCAATTTTTGAATGAAGATCTTTTGGCTAAAATAGCTTATTTCACCTCCCCTTTTAACCATGCCGGTAATCGTTTTGCTTCTTTCCACCTTTCTTAATGTGTGGAATACATCTGGGCTGTGCTTCTAGGATGGTATTTTTTAACAATGACCATGGCTCTTGCACAATTTTTATTTTTGTAGCTGCTCCTTTCAGTTTTTTTCCAACTAATTTTCTCATTTTATCAAAGTTTACCTTTTGAAAGTTTAGAATGAGAGCTGTGGATTTGCTTACTGTCCCCCTCCCAGTCATTAAATCAAATTTGATCATATTATGATCACTATTGCCAAGCGACCCCACCAGTGTTACCTCTCTCACCAAATCCTGTTCTCCATTGAGAATTAGATCTAAAATTGCTCCCTCTCTTGTCAGTTCCTGAACCAATTGCTCCATAAAGCTATCATTTATTCCATCCAGGAACTTTATCTCTCTAGTGTGTCCCGATGATACATTTATTCAATCAATATTGGGGTAATTGAAGTCTCCCATTATTACTGCTCTACCAATTTGGTTAGCTTCCCTAATTTCTCTTAGCATTTCACTGTCAGTCTCACCATCTTGACCAGGTGGATGGTAGTATACTCCTATCCCGGACATAAAGCACCACACCGCCTCCCGGGTGCTCCTCTCTGTCATTGCGAGGTGGTCTAGTGGGGGGGGGGGGGGGGTCCGGGAGCCATCCCCTTCACTCATACCCTCCGTGCCGGTATCAAATGGCGCCGATAGCCTCTGACCTACTATGTCACAGGGGCTACCAGTGCCATTGGTCAACCCCTGTCACATGGCCATCAGCGCCATCTTGTGCTCCTACCATGTGACAGGGGCTGACCAATGGCACCGGTAGCCCCTGTGACATAGTAAGGCCAAAGGCTATCGGCGCCATTTTGCTTACTGGCAGCTGACGGCCCGAGTGAAAGAGATCACTCCCGGACCCCCAGGGACCCCCAGGGACTTTTGACAAGTCTTGGGGGACCATCCTGACCCCCACAAGACTTGCCAAAAGTCCAGCGGGGGTCCGGGAGTGACCTCCTGCACTCCGGCTGTCGGATGCCAGTACTCAAAATGGCGCCAATCGCCTTTGCCCTCACTATGTCACAGGGACCGACGGCTGGCCCCTGTGACATAGTTAGGGCAAAGGCGATCGGCGCCATTTTGAAACCAGTCCAGCACCGATGGTATGAGTGCAGGGGCTGGATCCCGGACCCCCCGCTAGACCACCAGGTACATGTAAAAGGTTTTGGGGGGTGGGGGAAGCAAAGGGCTCATTTGTAAAGGGTCGGGGTGGGTTTTTTTTAATCGGGCCATCGGCGCCATTTTTATTAATGGCAGCCGACGGCCCGAGAGCGGGAGATCGCTCCCGGGACTCCCAGTAGATCACCAGGTATTTCTAATAGGTTTTTTTTTTGGGGAGTTGGGAGGGTGGGGGAAGGTAAGGGATTCGTTTTAAAGGGTCGGGGTGGGTTTAGGAGGAATTTTGGTGTGCCGGTTTTCCCGCCCTCCCCCCAAATAACTCCCGTTTGTGGACACTAACCCCATTAACAATTTTTCATGATAAATCGGGGGAATTTCTATTGTTTCGAGCACTCTAACGATTTTTGATGATTTAAAAAATATCTGACGATTTTTTTAAATCGTCAAAAAATGATTCACATCCCTAGTGGCCAATCCAGGCCATAAGAACCTGGCAAGTACCCAAAAACTTAAGTCTATTCCATGTTACCGTTGCTAGTTATAGCGGTGGTTATTATATAAGTCAACTTAATTAATAGCAAGTAATGGACTTCTCGTCCAGGAACTTATCCAATCCTTTTTTAAACACAACTATACTAACTGCACTAACCACATCCTCTGGCAACAAATTCCAGAGTTTAATTGTGCGTTGAGTGAAAAAAAAACATTCTCCGATTAGTTTTAAATGTGCCACATACTAACTTCATGGAGTGCCCCCTAGTCTTTCTATTATCCGAAAGAGTAAAAAACCGATTCACATCTACTCATTCTAGACCTCTCATGATTTTAAAAACCTCTATCACCTTCCATCAGGAAGATACCATTATTCCTGTGAGTATGATCCAGTGCTCCAGCTCCACCCACAAGCCGTGACATCACCTGGGCTGACCAATGGCACCGGTAGCCCCTGTGACATAGTGTGGGCAAAGGCTATCGGCGCCATTTTGAATAATGGCAGGCGACAGCCCGAGTGCAGGAGATCACTCCCAGACACCCGCTGAACCACCAGGGACTTTTGGCAAGTCTTGGGGGACCCTGCTGACCCCTACAAAACTTGCCAAAAGTCCAGCGGGGGTCCAGAAATGACCTCCTGCACGTGGGCCGTCGCCTGCCATTATTCAAAATGGCGCCGATAGCCTTTGCCCACACTGTGTCACAGGGCCGACCGTCGGCCCCGTGACATAGTGAGGGAAAAGGCTATTGACTGCCAGTATTCAAAATGGCGGCAATGGCCATTAACAAATTAACGAATTGGGGCACCATACGGCTGAATGCAACATAGCCGCCCCCCCCCCCCCCCATGAATCTGAATCCCAAATGCAACGTATGGCGTCCCTCTGCACATCCCTACTGACTACTGTCTGCCTGACCATTCTCTTGTCTGCTGCCTGGAACTGATCACTGCCTGCCTGACCATTCTCTTGTCTGCCGCCTGGAACTGACCCTCGCTTGCCTTGACTATGCTCGGACTGACTCTGATATTGACCCCTGCTTTGGCTGACTACTCCTGGACTGATACTCTGGCTCTGACCCTTGCGCTTCACTTGGACACTCTCTTCTTGCCTACTGTGACTACCAGACCAACCTGCTTGAAAATTAACCGCGGCTTCCACCTGACTAGATCCTCAGGCGCTGCCTGCCTCGCCCAGAGAACCTTCCTGAACTGTTACCTCCCTGAGGTCTCCGGAGCTTTCAGTTCGAGTCTAGGCTATCCACTCTGCATCAGCCATACACCCTTGCTCGTGGTGAGCACACCCCTCTGCTACCTCTCCGGGAGACCACTTGAGGCCCACCTAAGTCCTGGCGGTCCGGGTACCCAAGGGCTTAACCCACGGAAACTCTGGACTGTTATTGGCGAAGCTCCAGTTAGCCTCTGTCTCCTTGTGTGCTCCACCTCCTGGTGGCAGACACTCTGGGTCTGACCAGAGGGCTGTACCAATCCTGCACCAGGCCAAGGGTCCACCTCCAGCACAACAGTAAATTACGTAAGCGGGTGAACTGCCCTGCTGCACCGTAACTTAGGCAGTCTAAAGTTTTGAAAGTCAATTGAGTTTTCACTTGAAGGATTACTTTGAAAACAGTTCACCAGATATTATTGCTCAGATATATTCACAATACAATTAATAAAATAAAAATATATAAAGAGAAAAATAAATAACAAAGACACTCTTTTGTTAAAAGGAATGGTGCTATTGAATTCGGCATTTTGTGGGCTAACTCTGTGAACTGCTGTCTTCACCTCTCTGGTCAGATCCCCAAATGCAGTGACACATCACCAGCACTCTTTGCCCAGGACACATCTTCTCTTTGTATTGACATGCCACCTGCTTACCTATCGGCCAGATGCCATTGACTTCCTATCGCCTTGCTCCTTCTTAAGAAAGTGTGCCCTATGAGGCAGAATTTAAAGGGTCTGAGATAGGAAAATTACTGAGGCAGGTCCTCATGACCTTACACAGACAGGGCTATAAATGCCCTTATGACCTCCACTTCTTTTCTTCACCAACAGGTCCATCTACTCCCATAGTAGTGCATGTTGCATCAGTTCTTCAGTTCCAGCATCATTTTCTTCATTTCTTCTACTTCCCCTCATTGCCCATCTGTTCTTCTCCTCACCTTCCTGCCTTGCCTATCCATCCTTCCTTTCCCAGCCTTCAGATACCTGACTTGAAATAATCCTGACCTCAGATACGCTTGACTGCTGCCTGCCTATGACTTCTGCCTGCCACTGGATATATCTGACCTCCATTTGTCCCTACCAAGTTACCCTATGATGATCTTCTCCACCATCTGCAAATGTCCCACCTAAGCCTTGCCGGCTCCAGAATACAAAGACTAACCCAAGGGGAACAAGGACTGGTTTAAGCTAAACTCCATCTGGGCCTCTGCTTCATCCAAATCTACATGCCACTAGAGGGAACCTACATAGCTCCTCCTTGCAGGTTGCCCCAATCCTGCCTTGGTCCAAGGGTCTATGAATGCAACAAGTGTTTTATTAATTAGAGCTGAACTGGCAGGTGAAATAAATTTTCAGCTTTAAAGAGTTGTAAATGCGAGTTGGATAAGCATATATAACACTTGGCAATTCAAATCAATAACAATGCGATGAAATAGTGTAAAAAAATAGTGATACTATTTTTCAATATCTACACCAGGAACTATGCAACTGGAACAGGTTCCCATAAAAAGTTAAATAATTGCATTCAGATAAGTATATTTTTCTTATTTTCTCCCTTATTTCTTTCTCTTATATTTTTATATTCTAACCTTCAATTAGGGACTGCTCTTCTGAGTCTTTTCTTTTACAGAGAATTGGAGAACACTTACTCCAAAGGCAACAGATTTCAATTAAGGTAAGTATTACTCTTAAATGTCTGTTTCTATTTCTAGTGTGTATTCAGTCCTTTACCGCTACTTCTGTTTCACTTTGAATTGTTTTCTTGTTTGTTGGTTCATACTTAACTCTTATCCATTGCTGCAGTAGCTTGTGTGTGTGGCTAGAGCTTACTGTTGGCAGGTGTAGAATCTGGAACCCGAGGAAAATGAGCCATATTGGTGGACTGAATGTGATGCACGTGATTCACTGAGAGCATTGACTGTAGCCTTTCACTCTTGAACCTATAGTCTTAACTTAAGCGCCTACTAACCTACAGTAACTTTAAGAAATTAAAAGAGAAACTAATTAAATTTCAAGATGTTAATTATATTTTCTTTGAAACCCATTCACCTGGAGAATTTTCTACAAAATAAAGCCGCTCATATGAGGTTGCTACTTAAGTGAATCTGGGCTGTGCCATTTATGAGAAGTATAATTAGTAGCTGTTCTTTTGTTCTGTTTTCCTTTCTTTGTATCTCCCCATTATGTGGTTTGTATAATATAGATAACTCTGCTAGTGATATTTTTTTAAATTTTGTTTTCTATTTTTTCTGATTGTTTCTTAAATCAAAGTGTACTTGAAATTATGTTAAAACCAATAAATTATAAAAAAGAGAGAAACTAACTCCTTTTTCCAATTAAACCTTCCATAGATTAAATATATTCTCAATGTATGTCCAGAATCTTAGTGAACTGGTAAAACTAACTAGGCAAAGTAAAAAATAAACTAATTCCTTAACTAAGTTCTGAGAGGGAGCTGCAATTATACAAATTTAAGAAGATGTGGTAGGCCTGATTGATAAACTGAAGAGTAATAAATCACCTGGACCGGATGGTATACACCCCAGGGTTCTAAAGGAACTAAAAAATGAAATTTCAGATCTATTAGTAAAAGTTTGTAACCTATCATTCATCCATTGTTCCTGAAGACTGGAGGATAGCTAATGTAACCCCAATATTTAAAAAGGGCTCCAAGGGCGATCCGGGAAATTTCAGACCGGTTAGCTTGACTTAATTGCCAGGAAAAATAGTGGAAAGTGTTGTAAGCATCAAAATCACAGAACATATAGAAAGACATGGTTTAATGGAACAAAGTCAGCATGGCTTTACCCAAGGCAAATCTTCCCTCACAAATCTGCTTCACTTTTTTGAAGGAGTTAATAAATATGTGGATAAAGGTGAACCGGTAGATGTAGGATTTTAGACAGTGCTGGGGAGGAGCTCCCTTAGCTTCTCCCACCCTCCTGACCCCCCCAAAACGTTTTAAATTACCTGGTGGTCCAGTGGTGGTCTCGGGAGCGATCTCCCGCTCTCGGGCCACGCCATTTTTAAAGATGGCACCTGCCGTCCATTACTCCTACCATGTGACAGGGGCCAGCCAATGGCACGGATACCCTGTCACATGGTAAGGGCAAAGGGCTATCGGCACCATTTTTATTAGTGGCAGCCGATGGCCCGAGAGCGGGAGATCGCTCCTGACCCCACCACTGGACCACCAGGTAATTTAAAACATTTTAGGGGGGGGGCAGGAGGGTGGGGGAAGCTAAGGGAGATGTTTTAAAGGGTCGGGATGGGTTTAGGGATTGTTTTTGTGTGCCATTTTTCACGCCCTCCCCCCAAAATGATAAGAGAACCCCACGAACAATTTTGTGGGGTTTTCCTATCGGTTTCGGGGAGCCCCCGATTTCTGACGACTTTGAAAATATCGTATGATATTTTCAATCGTCAGAAATATGATTCACATCCCTAATATCCTGCACCACGGACCTTCGGTCCAACTTTCATAAGAACATAAGAACATGCTATACTGGGTCAGACCAAGGGTCCATCAAGCCCAGCATCCTGTTTCCAACATTGGCCAATAGGTATGTGAATCGTGTGCCCGATCGTTTTAACGATCGGGTTCGGCTGGAGGGAAAACAAAATCTGATCGGTAGAGATGTGAATCGGAATCTGTTCCGATTCCAATTCACATCGCTAATTTTTTTTTAGTGAGGCCCGAGCAGATAAAAAAAACCCCACCCCGACCCTTTAAAATTGACCCCTTAGCTTCCCCCACCCTCCTGAACCCCCCAAAACCTTTTACATGTACCATTTCTCAGCGCTGCTTGTGATCAGTATGGGCTGCCTCTGCTTTCTGAGCTTGGGAATGGTTCCCTTCGGACCCTGTAACTCACAGTCCTGCCGCACTTCCCCCACACAGGCCACCGGCACACACACGTGTTGCGTGTGTCTTCTCATGCTGCTGGGAACAATTCTCCACTACTCTAGCTTCTGAGCTGCTGTGTGCCATGTATGGAGGCTAAGGAGCAAATGTGGGATAGGAGTTGCTTACCGGAATGCCAGGAGCACTTACTTCTCTATTCAGTTTACAATTATTATTATTATTTGTTTTTTTAAACGCTGTTATACTTGTGATTAGCCCGGGGGGGGGGGGGGGGTAGGAGGGGGGATCCTTCAAGTCCCAGCGAACTCTGTATGTTTGATCCCGGCGCAGCCCCAGCCAGATGAAATGGGCCCTGTAAAGTGGGAATGCCTCAGGTTGGAGGAGGATCCCCTTTTTATCAATCCTGGCCCGAACGTGGCAAGAGGGTCTCCTTGGCCCTGATTGCGGGGAGCTTTCGCTCAGTGGAGGTGCAGCGTAAAGAGGACGGTGTGGGGCAGGAGTGGGGTTTTTATGTGGTTGGCGATATCTTCGGGAGATGCACGCACCACCCTCTGGGGCATGGGGGTCAGGCCTGCAGCCTTCGCTGGACCTCAGCGTTACTTGGCGCTTTCGCACATTCAGCACGAGCCCGTTATTTATTTGTTGTAAACTGCACCAACCAGAGATTTCTCTAACTGAGTGGTAGATAAGAGTGAAAAACTAAATAGAAAAAAAGAATTTGGTTAATTGGGCCCTAAATCAGAACTGCTTTGACTCTGAGCCTCCCTCTCTCTCTTTCGCAATAGCAGAACTACTAAAATGAGGAGCTTGAGCCATAACATGATTATACTTGGCCTGATGGCAAGTTTATAAGTTTAGAGCCAGTATTTATTCTGGTCTATGTGGGAAATTTGTACCCACTGACCAAATCTCTACACAATGTTCCATTGCTTGCTCATGCCAACCCATGGCTATTCCACTTTTGTGGATATTGTGTCTGGTTGAAAGGAACCAGAGAGTAAGACTAACTGGTCAGTTTTCTCAAAGGAGGATGGTAAATACTAAATAGTGCAATGCTCCAGCAATCTGTACTGGAACTAGTGCTTTTTAATCTTCTTATATAAGAATCACTATTAGCACTCTGTCAAGTTGTGCAATAAGAATTATACTGTCAATGTAGTTTCTAGAGAGGTTCCCTACATTTCTTTACGTTTTCTGTTAATTAACAAAATAAAACAATATTTATTGTTTTCACTTTTGTTTCGATTTTAAAATTTATAGTTGCTATGGACCAGGCAACCTGAGCTAGTTAAAATATCAAATGAAGTAAAGTAAACAGCACATCTACCTACAACATTCAAAAACTATTAAACAAAGAAATAAATGTTCCCTCTCTGTTTTGTTTCCTCTGCTCTTTGATTCTACCTCACCAGCCTCTCACTTCTAGTTCCAAAATCACTCCACAAGCATTCCATGGAGACATTTTTTCTTGTAGTGTCTGGAACACATCTGAAGAAATCTTTCATCAAACTGAATTGATAAAAATAAACTACTGACAGGTTCAATACATTTGAAGTTTCAAGAAATTATAGACATCCTTAAAGCCTGAAGTATTTTTCACATTTTTGTAACTTTTTAAATATCTGATTAATTTCTGTCAACATGTTTTTAAAAATGATTCACATAATTCATCCTAAGTTCTGCCTTTTTGCTGTACACCTGCATTCTCTGACATGATTGATCCAATAAGGAAATATTCACTGTCTATGTTCAACTTTCCTTCAAGAAAAACTTCACTGCTTAATCTTGCTATGTTATATAGACACTTCTTTATGATAGGCAGTGATCTAGAATTTTGGAGTAGAGAACATATCCACCACAGGAACAATTAATAAAAGAAACAAACATGATTGCACAGACTAACTATGCAGATCATTTGTGAAGATATCAAAATGGTGCAAGTTTTACACCAAAATCCAGATGAGATGACATTAAAGGATCTAAAGGAGAGGAGAAATGTGGGATAAGACAGGTACATTCAAATACCAAAGTATAAATAACGCTAAAAAAAAAACCACCCCAATTTTTTCAGAGGAACAAACGCACTAAATCAAGAGGTTGCAAGGAGGATCTAAGGAGCAATATCAGATAATATTTCTTCTCAGAAAAGTTAATAAATTGATGGGATGGTCTCCCAGGAGAGGTAGGGGGAGGTAAAAATAATAATAATGGAATTACAGAAAGAATAGTTTAAGCACAGAGTATCTCGAGGTTCAAGGAAGTCAAGGATCAATTGGGGTCTATGGCAATTCAGCAGGAATAAAATCAGGCTAATTAGATGGGTCTTACCGTCCTTATCTGCTGTCACATTCCATGTTTCTATGAACCAGCTGCTCTTTTGTCCTTTATTAGTAAACATGTTCAATTTAATTAAATGGCCAGACTTCTTCATGTTTAATGTTCTTCTTGTTTATCTCATTATCTGGGTTTTGAAGCTATTTAAAAGAACACATACTGCATTCTTTTGATTCTGCCAACAATTATTTCTAATTATAATTTTAGAAAAAAATATTTACAATGCAAAAATGATTTGGAACTTATGACTAGGAATAAAGCCAACATATAATAAAGAACAAAAGCAACTGTCAACTTTGTTGATTTCTCCTTCCATATCATTTTATTAGGATTACTAATTCTAAATATTCTAGGCAGATGTTGGTTGGCATGTTGCTATGGAAACAGCTGAGGTCCATACTCGGACAGCAAGATGACTAAACACTTGTCCAGAATCAATATAAGTAAACAAGGATAAGTTCCTCTAAATCATATTATTTTAAGCAACTTTTGTTTCTTATTCTTTGTTTTATTTCATCAGTTAGTAACAAAAGAAAGCTGTGACAGAAAATTTAGGGATAATGTAATTAAAAGTGCTAAATAGCACATGGGATCTCAAGAAGGAACAAATGCTTTAAACAGAAGATATCACCTTAGTGGTAGATATGTATATTGTACCTATATGTTAAAACAAGCTACTATAAGGCAAATACAAAAAGATCATACATTGCTGCAGATAATATTACCAATTATTGGTCTATATTAAATTTTCTAACCCTTTTGAGGATCTTAGAAAAAAGTGTGTTAATACAGTTGGAAGATTTTTTGATGAAGCATTAATGCCTTGATAAGAACAAACTTGGATTCTGGCAGAATCATAACATGGAGGTTTTGATATCTTTATTTGATACATTATTGTCCAAATTGGAGCATGGGATGACTGGAATTTTGGTGCCGTTGGACATCTCTAGTACATTTGATACTGTCAATCATAGCATATTATTGCCCTGCTTACGAAGTATTGGGAATTTCAGAAACAGTATATAACTGGTTGAGTCCTTTCTAGATAATAGAAAGCAGTTTTCAGAAGTAAAAAAGTCAAGTTCATCTTAATAGTACTGGGGTCCATCAGGGCTCAGCCCTTTCTTCAGTTCTTTTAATTTGTACATTGTTCTTTGTGTCCTATTTTACAGACTTTGGGACTAATATTTATATGCAGATGATCTTCATATATATATTCTGAGTGAAATGATTAGAACCATTCCATAAAATTATTCAGTGAGTGTATGTATGAAATTAAAAACTGGTTAGGTAATAATGGTTTAGTATTAAATGTTTCAGTAACAAAATTATTGTGGGTAGAAAGAACATCTTTGGAAGGAAATCCCTTGACTATAAATTTTGAAGGAATACTGTGCTCATTTTATCTGAGTTACAAAGTTTGGGGGTATATATGGACTCATAACTCAGTATGAAGCACTATATTAGGCATTATGCAAAGACAACATTTTACAAGTTAAAAATGCATAGGCCACTAAAATATTTGCTTCCAATAGATATGTTTCATACTGTGTTATAGTATCTTGTACGTGGTCATCTTGACTATTGTAGTACAATCTGTATAGGTTTGCCTGACAAATTATTGCATGAATTGAAATTCATAAAGAATTTGGCAGCAAACGTTTTGCTTGGTTTGTTGAAATATGACCATATTACTCCAGCATTGAAGAGTCTGCATTGGTTGCTTATTAAGTTTAGAATGCAATTTCAATTAATGGTGATAGTTTTTAAGTTATTGCATGGAGAGTCACTACATGTTATTCAAGCTAAATTGGTTAAATATAAGCCAGTATGTATTTTGAGATCAATTGATCAAATCTTTTAGTTGCCCCCATCTCATAAAGAGTATAACATACAGCAAACAGGATTTATATTAGTGGGGTCTCTCCCAGTGGTTGGAATGCTTTTCTGCTAGAATTGGTGTAAAAAGGTATGTGTTTAGAAAAGGACTGAAGGTGTTTGCTTTTTTTCAGAAGGCTTTTCAACAGGAATAATTTATGAATGTATATTATTACTGATTTATGATTTTCATTATTATTTGTATATTTTATGTATATATTATGTAAACTACTTTGAATACAAAGTGGTATACAAGTTTTTAAATAACTAAATATAAACAGCACACATTTTTCAAAAAATCCAAGATGTGAAGTACTGTCCATTGCAAACAACATAAAGTTGTATAAACACCCAAGGTGTAGAGTGCTGTCTACATAAACATCATGAAGGTGTCTAAAACCACCAAGGCATGGGGTGTAATAAATCATAAACACTAAAAAAGTATCTAAAACCCCCAAGGGATTGACTGTAGTGAATCACAAACAGCATACAAGTTTCTAAACCACAAACACGTACAGTGTGAATTATTGATAAATACTAATATGTCTAAACCACCAAGGTTTGGAGTAGGGTGAATCACAAACAGCACAAAGGTTTTAACCATTAATTGTGTACAGTGTGGGAAATCACAAATAGCATAAAGATGTCTAAAACTACTGAAATTTACTGTTGTGGGGAATCACAAAGAGAACTGAAGTCTAGCCAGCCTTGGATACAAGATAGAAAACAATAAAGAGGTAGGGTGACAGGACAGAACTTGTATTTTGACCTCAGTATTTTTCTGGGGACAAAACAACCACCTATAAACAGTTGGAAGAACTAGGCTGGAAATGTAGAGCAAAATTAAGGACCATAAAAGAGGTGGGTAGGAGGAAAAAACTGTATTTTTTCTTTTTTCTTTTCAGATGTAAAACACTCCAGAATAGCAAGTAAGTAAAAAAGAGTAGGAGAAGTAGGCTGAGATCCAAACAGAAAAACAAAATTAGACAACAAAACTCCCATAAGGGGTACAATATAGTAAATGACAAGTATATATTAACAGATTCCCCTAAGTTTGTATATCTGTGACCTGGCTGATAAGCAGAGCAGTAATAGCAAACTCCCTAAAGTGACATAGTCTTAGACATATAGTATACCACTAAGAGTGGTATATAAAGAGCTTTGCAGGTAGGAATAGTAGCAAGTAAAACCCGTAAGGTGATATATCAGGGGTATGGTTGATAGGCAGAGCAGTAGCATGCAGAAACCTAAGGTGTACATATGGGGCATGACAGATTAAAAGTAGCAGTAGCAGTAAGACCATTGCCTCAGGTTACAAACTTAGATTGTAAGCTCTCTGGGGATAGAGAAATACCTACAGTACCTGATATAAACCGGTGTGATATCTTAATTGAGATTAGGGATGTGAATCGTTTTTTGACGATTTAAAATAATCGTCCGATATATTTTAAAGTCGTCAAAAATCATTAGGGGCCAGGATACAATACAATTCCAATTCCCCCAATTTATCGTTAAAAAATCGTAAATCGTGGGAAGGGGGGAGGGCAGGAAAACCGGCACACTAAAACCCCCTAAAACCCACCCCCGACCCTTTAAATTAAATCCCCCACCCTCCCAAACCCCCCCCAAATGCTTTAAATTACCTGGGGATCCAGCTTTGGTCCAGAACGGTGGCGGTCCGGAACGGCCCCCTCAATTGAATCCTTTTGTCTTCAGCCGGCGCCATTTTGCAAAATGGCCGCCACAAAATGGCGGCGGCCATAGACAAAAACGATTCGACGCAGGAGGTCGTTCTGGACCCCCACTGGACTTTTGGCAAGTCTTGTGGGGGTCAGGAGGCCCCCCCAAGCTGGCCAAAAGTTTCTGGGAGTCCAGCGGGGTTCAGGAAGCGATTTCTTGCCGCGAATCGTTTTCCGTATGGAAAATGGCGCCGGCAGGAGATCGACTGCAGGAGGTCGTTCAGCGGCGGTCCGGAACCCCCGCTGAACGACCTCCTGCAGTCGATCTCCTGCCGGCGCCATTTTCCGTACGGAAAATGATTCGCGGCAAGAAATCGCTTCCTGAACCGCTGGACTCCCAGAAACTTTTGGCCAGCTTGGGGGGGCCTCCTGACCCCCACAAGACTTGCCAAAAGTCCAGCGGGGGTCCGGAACGACCTCCTGCGTCGAATCATTTTTGTCTATGGCCGCCGCCATTTTGCTGCGGCCATTTTGCAAAATGGCGCCGGCTGAAGACAAAAGGATTCAATTGAGGGGGCCGTTCCGGACCGCCGCCGTTCTGGACCACCGCTGGATCCCCAGGTAATTTAAAGCATTTGGGGGGGGTTCAGGAGGGTGGGGGATTTAATTTAAAGGGTCGGGGTGGGTTTTAGGGGGTTGGCACAGATTTTAACGATTTTTCATGATATTTTTAAAACCCAAACAGCAACAATACGATTCCCTCCCCCTCCCAGCCGAAATCGATCGTTAAGACGATCGAGGACACGATTCACATCTCTAATTGAGATTGAATGTCGGTATATTAAAAAATAAATAAGAGGGAAGGGACATTTCTACAAGAATTTTTACAAAGGTAAACAGTTTGGAAAGTGTCTTCTAGCTTACATTGTAGAACTGCATTTGGAGGAGCTAAGAAAGACTTGGACAGAAAACCAAAATATGCATTTGCGAAAGGCTTTTTGCAGTTTTGAGAAACTGATCTCATGCTGCTGCTAGTCCAGTATCCAGGAGATATGAAGCACGACAAAATCAATGAGGTACAATTAGATAAGCGCTGACACTTAGAGATAAGAAGAAACTGAGGAGAAGGGGAAACATAGAAACATAGAAGTGACGGCAGAAGAAGACCAACGGCCCATCCAGTCTACCCAGCAATCTACGCAGTTTATCCATTTTTTTCCCCCTTTTTTCTCCCTCCCACCCGTCTCTATTGGCTTCCAGCACCCTCCGGCCCCAATTCCCTTCCACCCCTCCACCAATGCAGAGAGCAGCGCCATCCTAGTGAACATCCAGCTCAATCAGGGGTAGCAACCGCCGCAACCAGCAGGCCACACCCCTGCCCCTTACCCCCCCTGTTTTGTTTGCTTGTTTGTTTTTTTTTATTTTTTGAGATGGCAGCCCTCCATCCTTCCGCTCCGTGAAGGTGGAACACCAACCACTGGCCACTGGCATCCCACTCCGTGAATGCCTCTGTGGAAGAGAAAAGGCAGGACAGAAGGAGAAGACCCCAGCTCTTCCACACCAGTTACTTTGTGGTCTACTATCTATCACTGGAACGAGGGCTGTCTAGCTGGAGTCACTACCCTCCTCCTCTTCAATGTATTTCTTGCACCTTAGGCGACTCTAATCCAAGATGGTAGCTTTAGATCTTCATTTTACGTGGATAATATCCAGATCACTGCGTTTGTGATAACGAAACCTTTATTTTTACTTTCAGATTTTAATAGCTGTCTTGATCATGTCACTAGTTGGCTCCACAATCATAAACTAAAAGTTAGAGGCTATCTGGATATCTTCACATGATATTGATCACTCAGCATTCTGACAATACTCAGAACTTCAGTTTCTTTGAAAACGTAAGTTTATGCTTCCAACCTTGTCTCTCTTAAAGCAGAGCTGGAGGCATGGGGAGTGGAGCAGAGGGTCCCCTTGCTCCCAGTAATGCATGAAAAATATTGGGGAGGGGCAGGGGAAGGAGGATGCAACAATGTTTTGATTCCTTGTGGATGTTGGGAGGAAAGGCAGGACATAGGCTAATATATAATTTTATAATACACCAGAACAGGGGCCTTCTTATATTTTAAGAATTTAGGAATTTTATAAGATATTTTGAAGGGAAGGGAGGGGATTGGCCTGCTGGTCCATTTATGCATTTCTATTATATTCTTTACTGATAGTGCTTCTTAACCAGATATTTTTAAAGATATCCGGTCAAGTAGAACAGTATCTGGTACACAAGGCTGGATAACCTAGTCAGATATACCTGATATTCAGCTAGGTTAGCCAGATAATTCAACCTCTCCCAAGAATGCTCCTAATACGCCTCTTTCTGTCTAGCTAAATTATGGCTGGATAACTACTTATTTGGCTGTAATTTAGCCAGATAATATTATGGTTTGTTAGTATGTGGGCCCTGGGCCAAGGTGAGAGGTGTCACCGCACACAGGGAAGAGCCCTGTGAGCCTCACTGTCGGGAGGCGTGGTCCCAACAGACATCAGAGACAGCTGTGGAATAGAGTCTTTATTAGATAGAAGAACTCAGCCCGCGGAGTGGGATTGCAGGAGAAATGATAATTTCAGAGTAGAGGGGTATACCCAAAGGGAATACCTCAGAGAACAAGATCTGGTATTGGCCAAGGAAGTTTCTTCATAGTGGTGATAGGTCGTGACCTGCAGCGCAGGTACACCGGAGTCTCTCAGTAGTGACGATATGGTAGTGACCTGTAGTACAGGAAATACACAAGTAGTCTCTCCGTAGTGATGGTATGGTAGTGGCCTGCAGCACAAGGTATACTGAAGGATTCACTACAGAGATGGTATGGTGGAGGTCCAAGGAACAGGAACAAGGAGAGGGTCCTGGAGGTGAAGCGGTAGTGGCCTGCAGCGGATTGTACACCGGAGTAGCTCCTACTAGAGAGAATACGGTAGTGGCCCGAGGAATGGGGTACACCGGAGAGGATCCCACAAGAGTTGGTTGCGTAGATCCGTGGAGTTAGGTACTTACTGAAGGGTAGTTCCCGGAAGGGTCCCGATGAGTGGGACAGGCACCAGTCCAAGGCAGAAGGCCCTCCAAGGAGAGGATAGCCAGAGATGAGGAAGGGCTCCCGAGGAGCAGGTACCCAAGGTGTCTCACGCCGAATGCTGGAACAGGAAGTCTGTGAGTGAGAGTGGATTCAGCAACGAGGGGACTCCTTGCTAACTCATCGATAGGCAGGGCCAGTCTGGTTAAGTACAACAGAGCGAAGACGTCATCAAGAGGGGATGCCCCCGAGGTTCCTGCCATGACATGTACAAGAGTGGCCCTTGCGCGCGCACACCTATGTGATTCCTGGGGCAAGATGGCAGTCAGCAGCACCCACGTTGTCCCGGGAATGCCATGCAGGTCGGTAATCGCTGGCAGAGGTTGCTGTTCTCCCCAGTACTGACAAGGCAACAAAGAAAGAGGTGAGCATTAGTGGGCGCAGCCGCTGCGACTGCTGGGCGTAACAGATAAATGGCTGAATATGACAAATTTCCCATTTAGATGGATAACTTGTGAGTTATCCATCTAAATGGTTTTTGAATATTTACTTCTAAGTTATCTGTAGTCCCTTACATCTCAAATACTATTAAAAAATCCTTGTGTTTCCTATGTCTGTGGATTATATCCTCTTCTCTGGATTTAAATATTCTTACTCAAACTTTGGTTATCTCATGAATTGGCTGTTGTAATTATTTGCTCTTAGGTGCTTTACAACTTAAAAGACTACAAATTCTGCAGAATACAGCTGCCAAATTAATTTTTGTCTAAAGAAACATGATCAAGTTTCTCCTATTTTGTTGTCATTACATTGGCTTCTGGTCACTTGCTGGTTCAAATTAAAAATTCTTTGTCTTACCTTCTGTGCTCTTCATTCTGGTCTTCCTGATTACTTCTTGAAATTAATGACCCCTTATGCTCCTTCCTGTACCCTCTATTCCTCTCAGCAAGGTTTTCTTCATCTCTCTTCTCCAGCAGTTATTAAAGTAGGTTTGATGCCATCAGAGACCATACTTTTTCTTATCAAGCTTCTCGCCTCTGGAACACTCTGCCCTGTGACATCTGAGCAGAGGCAAATTATAACAAGTTCCACAAAGCAGTAAAAACATGGCTGATCTCTCAGGTGTTTGCTGCAGGACTATGGTACAGGGACCCCTTGATGGGCTACAATTGTATTTTTTATTGTTTAACTGCATGTATGATGAATTTGTATGTTCTGATGTATCTTCATTGTTTTGTAATTTTATTGTGAACCGCTTGGTTAATTTATTTTTACAATGGTATTTAAGCCTAATAAATAATATTAATACCAAATGGCATTATACAAAAAATTTTTCCCAACAAGGAGCGGCTTTATGTTTTGTCCAAGCTGTGAACTAAGATTCATTTCTATTAATATGGACATCTACAAGTAAAGAAGAGACATATATATCTGTCTATCTATAGTAAATAAATTGAAGATAAGTAAGATCAAACTACAGTATATAACTAGAATTAAGATTACTATGAATAATATGTTTCATTTGAGAACAAATTTTATAATTAAAACTGACTTAAAAATATCATCAGGCAGAATGATTTGGAAATAATTTCCAGCAATAATGAAAGGTATGAATCATTAACATTTACTCATAATATGAATGTGGCCTTAAAGCACAGACTGAGACATTTTGTCTGGATTCATAGAATATGCATAATTGTAATAAAAAAAAACCCTAAATTTGAGTAAGATTAAAATGCCTTAAAAGCTTTAGTAAACTGACAGCTTTTTGGAACTTATTCAATAATAAAAATCATAAGTATGGATCAGTCTTTTTTGAATAAGGTATTTCTTTGCTTACTGTATAATATCAGCTCAGGATGACAGCATCTGACAATCTGAATGTGTTGCATGCCCCATCCACGCTAGCTCCTTTGCAGGTCACGGGTCGGCCTCCCCAGCGGCAGCTGTGAGCTCCTCCAGGCCTCTGCATCCTGTGGCAGTGGTCGCGGGCCTTCCACTGCGCACCAGGCCTCACACCGGAGTTCGGCGTCTCCAGTGGCATTGGCTATGCCTCTATGCGCGTGTGCACGGACCGCCCAGCCTCTTGTAGGGCCAGGGGAAGGTCTTAGCTCCACAGCATGCTCTGATTGAACGCACGATATAAGGAAGTCCCTGCTTGCACTTCCTTGCCTTGGCAATCGGGTAGGCACTGTAAGTGTACTAGTTTTCCTCTGCGTTCACAGTCTTGTTCCTGCGTCCTTCTCTTCCAGCATCCTACTGTTCCAGCCTTGTTTGGTGTCCTTCTGTTCCAGCTTCTGTCTGTCCTGTCTCCCCAGGTAGTACTCTCGGACTGTCTCTCTGGTACTGTCCTCGGCTTGCTCCTTGGCCATTCTGTTCGCTGCCTGGATCCTGACCTCTGCCTGCCTTTTGACCTCGACTGACCTCTGGAACTTGACCTCTGCTTCGTTGACTACTCCTTGGACTGATCCTCGGATTCTGACCCCGGCTGCCATTTGACCATATCTCCTGATTCTGGCATTATCCCTTGCCTTGTCATTGCCTACGCTGTACTGGCCTTCCTTGCTTCTCCATATCTACAGCCTAGTGACCAACTGCGTTCCCTTGCTGTTCATGGGCACGCCTCTCTACTATCTCTCCGGGACACCCTGCGAGGCCCACCTAAGTCCAAGCGGCCCGGGTCCCTACGGGCTCCACCCAGGGAGACCACGGGCTTCCAGTGGTGAAGCTCATCCTAGCCTCTGTCTCCTCCTGTGTTCCACCCCTTGGGGGCAGGTGCTTCCTGGTCCCTACCAGGAAGCCGTTCTTCACTGCTCCAGGACAAGGGTCCTCCTCCAATCGCAACAGAATGTAGTGAAGCTATGTGACAGGTCAGTGGCTAAGGCTAGAGGGATGCTGGGTTGTATAGATAAAGGCATAACTAACAGAGGGAAAGAAGTTATAATGCCACTATACAGTCAATGATGAGTACTGCATTCACTTCTGGAAACCATATCTCAAAAAGGATACAGATAGGATAGAAATTGTCCTAAAAGTCAACCAAAATAGTGTGACATCTGCACCTGAAAACTTATAGAGGAGACTGGAGGACCTAAATATGCATACCCTGGAGGAGAGGCGAGACAGAGGAGATATGATACAGTCTTTCATATATCTGAAAAATATAAATGATGCACAAGAAATCTTTCTGATTAAAAGAAAGCTCTAGAACATAGGGTGGTGATCTGAAACTCCAGGGTTGTAGAATCAGGAACATCAACAGTAAATATTTCTTCATAGGAAAGATGGTGGGATTCATGGAATGCCCTCCCAGAACAGGTAGTGAAGACAAGAATGAAAATGGAATTCAAATAGTCATGAAATAAGCCCAGATAATCCCTAATGGCTAGAGGATGGAAATGAAGAAAAGGAGTAACTTTTGACTAACTTTAGATGCAACATTTTGAACAGCAGTAACCTGCTCAGAGAGGCTGTTACTAGTTTAACAGAAGGCATGGAGTGATAGTAATAATATTAATGATTTAAAAATAAGTATATATTTTATATCTTTAAATAACATCTGGAGATTTAACTTTGGAAACCTGTAATGTTAATCATCAATAGCAAGTGAATAAACCTTACTGAATGCTAATATAAAGACATGCATGGCTCTGGAAAATTAAAATTTTATTTAGAATGTATTGTTTGTAAAAGTGCTAGACTGTCAATACAAAAAAACAAAATCCATTATCCAAAAAACATAATAGACTCAAGCAAAGTCATCCCTCCCATACTGTTCAAATAATATTTTTGGAATATTTTAGAGTATTCATGGTATCCTTTTTCCTAGTTTTTTAACTTCATTCTGGTATGGTTAAGATGGTAAAGGTCCTAATGGCCCCTTATAGGCTAACCAAGCTATTGAAATCTAAAATACAAAACCTCACTTTTATCTAAACAACAATCTGAAGTAAGTGCTAGAGTTCAAAATATTGAAACATTTTTTCTTGAAAATGAGTATGAGACTTTAGATATGAGCCATTCACCCCAGGCTAAAGGAATTGCATTAGATTTTAAAGATTGGTCAGTAAATATTCCAAAGTCTCTAACATTTTTTAATTACAATATTTCCAGCTTATAGTGAATCCCACAATAACTAACATCTAATAATAAGGTAATTCAAAACTTTAATTTGCATGTGAAAGAGCACTGATGTAAAAGGATGCTTCTGAAAAACATAACTGCAGGTGTGGCGCATGTTTCGTCCACGGTGGCATCAGGGCAATACTAAAAACTAAAGCAAAATGTAATTTGAAAACAATCATCCATATATAAAATATTAACAAACACAAAAACTATCTGAAAATAGCCCAAAAGTCTTTCATTGTAGCAAAATGCCTATCCAGTTTTCAAAAATCGCTGCCTGCAAATATCATAGAGATATAAAGAGACTCTTTAACACCCTGGCCAATGTAATTGCTCTTATCCTAGCCAAATAGAGCTGTTTTATTTATCCTGGTTAGAAAAAAAGATGGATTCATAAACTGCAAACTATTGAATCTGCAGATGTAAATATTAACAATGAGTTGGGTTTAATTTTCTAATTATTTTCTAAACATGATCTATGATTGGTAATTAATCATGCCAATTCTAAAAGAACTGCTCTGATTGGCCAGCATAAGGGTAATTTGATTGGCATTTCTCTATGGCATTTCTGCAATCAATATTGAAAATTGGATAAGTGTTTTGCTACAAGGAAGGACTTTTGAGCTGCCTATTTTCACTAAGATGGTAACTTTTAAACAGGTATGTGGGTGCACAAGTCCATGCATTTTCTGGCTCATGCCCATGGACGTGGCTATTTTATAACATAAGCATGTATATGCACACATGTTATAAACAGGCTGAGCTCATGCATGTGTATGCAATTTTATGTGGATGCATGCATGTGCATGCATCCACATAAGTGGGGAATTTTAAAAGGGGTGCTTGTCCACACCATTGCCAGTTTCATTAGTTCAAGCCCAGTTTGCCTAGGCAAGAGATAGGAATTCCAAAACACATAGTTTAATAGCCTCTATTTTCTCATGTTAAATCAGACCTTTAAAACCCTGATGATATGCCTATATATTTTTTGTTTTATGATTTTCCTCTTTTTTTTAAGAAACATTGATTCAATGTTTTGAACTCTTGTGCTTACTTCAGAATATTTAGAGGTTTCATATTTGGATTTCCATTAATCCTCACTTCTTTCTCCTTTTGCATTTTGATTTGTAAGCAAGTTATTGAGGGATAAGTTTCAAAGGCAAAACTTAACTTCATCAGTTGGTATTTTAGAAGCCACTGTCTGCAGCTGGTCCACAGAGTGGCTACTAAAATGGTCAGTGTCATCTTCATTCTAAAGCATATGGGGACAAACTTAAAGGTCTAAATATGTATACTCTAGAAGGAATGAAAGATAGCGGAGATATGATAGTAATATTTAAATACCTCCAAGGTTTCCATACACATGAGGTGAGCCTATTTCAATGGAAAAGAGCCTCTAAACTGAGGGATCATGAGATGAAGGTAAAAGAGGATAGATTCAAGGGTAATCTTAGGAAATATTTCTTTATAGACTGGGTAGTAGATGCATGGAATAGCCTCCTAGTGTAGGTGGAAGATATGAAAACAGTATCTGAATTCAATAAAGCGTGGGCTAAACACAGGGGGACAGATTTTTAAAAAGTACGCCCACGTGTACTTTTGTTCGCTCGACCAGCGCAAACAAGAGTACCCCAGATTTTAATAGATACGTGCGTAGCCACGCATATCTTTTAAAATCCGGTGTCGGCTTGCACAAGGCTGGGCAAAATCGGCAGTCTGCGCACGCTGAGCCGCACAGCCTACCTCCGTTCCCTCCGAGGCTGCTCCAAAATCAGAACGACCTTGGAGGGAACTTTCCTTCCACCACCCCCCCACACCTTACCCTCCCTTCCCCTACCTAACCCCCCCCCCCAGCCCTATCTAAACCCCCCTACCTTTGTTTGAAATGCTATGCCTGCCCGAGGCAGGCTTAACTCGCGCGCGCCAGTGGGCTTCTGGCACGCCATCACCCGACCCGGGGGCTGGTCCGGAGGCCTCGGCCATGCCCCTGGAATGCCCCTGGGCCGGCACCACGCCCCCCGACATGCCCCCGGAATGCTCTCGAACATCGCGCCACCCCCCGACATGTCCCCCTAGCAAAGACCTGGGACTTACGCGTGTCCCGGGGCTTGCGTGCGCCGCCAAGCCTATTCAACATAGGCTCGGTATGCGCAGGGGGAGCTTGGGGCAGGTTTTTTGGGGGGTACGCGTGTATCTTATGCACGTTCCCCTTTGAAAATCTGCCCCAGGGGATCTCAGGGGGAGTAATGGGAATTGTAAAGATAAATTTGTTGGGTAGATGGGTTGACTAGATAAACCATATGGTATTTTTCTGCTATCATGGTTCTCTGGTTTATGGCACCAAATTCAAGAATGACTCTAGGTGGTGTGCAACTGAATAAAATAATCACAAAATACTAGTGATCTGCATTCAGATAATCTGAATATGAGATTTTGACCAAATAAGCTAAAGTTCAATTTGGGAGCAATTTCACAAAAAGGTCTGAATCCTTTTCAACTCATTTGTATCAGTTTCATTAAATCTATGGAGGGAAGCAAAGACAGAGTTGAACCAGTTGTCATTGGACAAGAAAGGAGCAGGACCTATTATATTTCTGCACTTTTTCAGCCATCATATCTCAGTTGATAGCTGTATGGATTGACTTCATTGTTTTATATTTGTTTATTTTATTTATTGATTTAGAATTATTTACAGTCTGCACACTCCAAAGTTTAGGTCTGTGTACAAAATAAAATACAAACTATTTATAATTGATCAACTTTACAACTAAAATACATACAGACAAGGCCTTAAATTGAAACAAAAAAATTACAAAAATGACCTGGAGCAAGACTGCAATAGAAGTAGACTATCACTGTTGTGATAGTGAGCCTTGGGCCAAGAGGGAGTAGGTGCTATCTGTGGGGAAGAGCCCCAATGTTCCCACCATTTATAGGTGGAGCTTGTGGAAACAAAAGCCCAATTGGAGCTTCACCAATACCAGCCAACATTTCCCTTAGGTTGAGCCCTTGGGTGCCAGGAACAGCTGGTCGTAGGTGGGAGCCTCTGAGCCAGTGGAAGTCCAGGCAGACAGAAATATTATGGGCCAGCATGTTGAAAGTTCAGCAGAGGGACAGCCCAGGGTTGAGTGGTGATTAAAGCAGTGGAACAGAGCAATGTTGGTATACAGGCTGTGGTCAGGGGCAGGCAGCAAAACACAAGGTCAGAGTTCAAGCCATAGTGGTGGCAGGCAGCGAGAAGCAAGGTCAAGAGTCCAGTCCAGAGTCAAAGGCAGAAGATCAATCCAAAATGGAGATGATGAGAAGGAGGACAAAGACCCCAGGAACAAGAGGACACTGAAGACAAATGAGAGGAATGGAGGAAGAAATCCAAGGACAACCAGAGAAGGTAACCACAGACAGGTGGCAGGGACTCAGGAACCATGGGAAACAGGATCCAAGAATTGAGGACAGGAATGCAGGCAATCCACTACTCCCTAAGGAGTTGACCCATTGCCAAGGCAAGAACTGGAACCTGGGACTGGCCTGAAATAGTCCTGGAGTGGTGATATTATCAATGGATGCCTGACAGCCATTTACCACTGGAATTTTAAGAAGGGCAAGATTGGATGCGCATGTGCCTAGGGAAGCAGCATGTCAGAGCCGGGGAGATTGTGGCAGCAGCCACGCAAGCAGGGGAAGGCTGCTTTTGATGTTCTCGCTCCATCGGA